>NW_006767446.1:3332-164585 GCF_000264995.1 Punctularia strigosozonata HHB-11173 SS5 | reverse complement strand
GAGAGTGACGTCACCTTATAGGCATTTGCGCCGCCTGCTCCGTGCGTTGCGCGAGGGTACGTCCCGCATCGTATTGGCAGGGGGGGGGGGGATCGTGCTCACAGTGCGACGTCGTGGTTATTTTTTTGCAGCGAAAATTATCACGGAGGATTTGGCGGTGCCGAACTACGACGAGCTGGACGGGCTCGAGGGGTGTTACCGCGGGCTGTGTCGGTTGCCGAACGTCGAGGGCGCAAAGCGACGCAGGATCGACTTTTTGACGGTGCCCTGGGAGTGCCGTGGAGCCGCGTTGCTGTACTATACGGTGAGCGATCAGTCTGGTTGACTAGCTGTGCGGATGGTAAGTTGATCGTTCGTTAAACCGCAGGGCGATGATATCGTGCGTTATGATTTCTGTTGTCGTTTTTTTGTGTGGGGAGATTGACGACCGGGGTCGCTCTGGCAGTTTAACCGCTCGATGAGGCTGAAGGCGAACAAGATGGGATGGTCGCTGAACCAGCGGGGCCTGTTCGCCAACGTGGTGCGCGATCCAAGGGATCGGAGGGTCAAGATGACCCAAGGTACGTCTCGCCGCCCGTCCACTGCTCCCCGATCGACTGGATCGAGATCGTGAAACCAGGGAAACGGATAGCAGGGGCGACGGAGCGCGAGATCTTCGAGAAGCTGGGTGAGTGGGTGGTGACGGGCCGTCTTCTCGAGTGCGGGACGGGGTCGTTGATGCGGTGACGGCTTTTAGGGGTACCCTGGCAGGAGCCGCACGAGCGGGTACGGAACTGAATGGGAGGCACAGATGCGTGCATGTGCGGGTGCGCGGTCGATGCTGCTGCATGATCACCGCCGGGGGGTTTGTGGCATGTAGATCCTTCGGTGGTTTGCACGTCTTGTGTTGTCGGTTCATCGTTCGGCAGCAAACTTTCATTGAACGGAGGATTGAACCCTGAGGCCCGGTCAAAAGTCGCACGGCGCGGAACGGCGGAGAACTGCGATGAGCAGTGTGGAGCGGTGCACGCAAATTCCGCCGCTGAGCGCTGCCTCGAGCACGCTGGCGCCGGAAAAGCGAAATAAGAAAGTGTCTGCAGCGGCGCTGTGCAGTGTGGTGTGGCGCAGAGCAGCGCGAAACGGCGGCAGCCCACGTAGACGAGATCCGCCAATATGCGCCTGTTCGCGCCGCTCGATTATTCCACCACATATTATTATAATGCGCATATATTGCAATTTACAATATATGCTATACGATTACCGGGCTACAAACAGTGCACAGTGTGACATCAAAGGGTACTTACCCACGTCGATATCGTCCCCGGAAGTGTCTGAAGCTGCGCCTTCATCCACACGACTCGTGCGGGCTGGGGTGCATCCGTACATGCAAACCATTGTGCGATATCTGTGATTTATGCCTTATGGGATGCCCAGCCCGCGGAGAAAAGCCTGTGGCAAAGGCAAACGTGAGCAGGTAAGTGGAATGGAACATAATAGGCACGTACGACGCGCTGGTGTTATTCCTTGCAGCATTAGTGCGATCCAGGGCGGCGAGAAGCTGTGTATATGCATATATGTGGAAAACCTGGGATGCATGAGTTTTACGACCCGAGGGGAGTACCTGCTTGACTTGCTGACCTAGGCCCCAAGAGATGAGCACATATAAGGGACCAAAAGACATGTACTCACTATGCACTAATATTTGTGATCTAAGGATCACAAATCCAACGCCGTGTATCCATGGGAGTTCCCTGGCTATTCGATTAATCTGCGTGAAGTGGGCTTCAGTGAATTGGTGCATATGAGCGGCATGAAGACTTCTTGGGCAAGCACAGGCACCTCGGTAAACACGACAATCTTCTCTCACATGCACCCTATAAGCCATGGGTCAATAGAGGGAAGAGCATGTTACCATGGTTACAAACCGTCACATAGAGCCGATAGTCGCCAGAAGGGGATGGATGTGGTCGAGGACAAAGAGACGATTGGAGTTCGTCGACTCTTCCGACTCTCAGAAGAAAAGAAAAAAACGAACACGTGATCAGGCGAGATTCCTTGTCGTTGTACAGTTGCAGAGATTAGATTGAAAGAGTACGAGAACCGAGCAGCTCAGAGCGAGGAGACAACGGACGTTGTACCAAAGAGTAGAGGGCCGCACCTAATCGGGAACTCCGAACGCGCCCTCGCATTGCCGCGCCTTTCTGCGCCGCCGAAATAATCACATCGCCGCCCTGCGCTATCCACCGCCGACTCACGCCGTGCGACTTTTGACCGGGCCTGAGGGCTGAGGGTCGTGTTCGGTTGGGGATCGCTCCCGTCCGCTTTAGCTTCTGCGAGCGTTTGGATCAACCCCACGGTGAGCTATCAGCGGTCCGAGATGCGAGATGCCGTTCGAGAATCACTTTCAGACGCATGAAGAGAAATGGCGCCGAACTCCCGGGGAAACTCTCCTCAAACGTGCGCTCCAATTGCGGTGCGTCGTTTGGTTGCTCGGTGTTTTTCGATTGGCGTACGAAAGAAGAGGGTTGCCGGTAGGCGGTCAGCTGCTGGTGTCGGTTGAGTTCGGTTTTACGCCGACGATGGGATGGCGATCGAAGGGCCCCAAGCCGCTGGCGATTGGTATTGATTGACGAACCTTCGTGGGCGAAGGGGACGCGGCTTGCTTCCTTCTTCGTCCCCCGCGCGCCCCTCTTTCTAATTCTCGGTCAGGCTGATGCTGCCGTGCTTTTGGGTTTGCGTTTTTGCATTGGCGTTGCGCGTGCGGGTCGGCCCACGTTTGTCGCCGTACATGCGAATGCGATTGCGCGACGTTCTGCTTGATGGGCGGCGGGGTATGTACGGATTGGGTTTCAGTTGCGTTTCACGGCTTTTCCATTTGACGCTAGACATCGCGTGCGATTGATATTTATTACAAGGGCTGCGGCTCCTTATATATATATGTATATAGCTCGTTTGGTTTTTTTGAACCCCCCAAACGCGGCTATCGACGCCGTGCCGGACGATCGGTGCGAGCGAGCTTTTCACGCGAAGTGAACTGCGCAACGCCGAAGGACAAACGTGGGCAAGCGCGAGCCGGGAGCGCGGTGCGCCACTGATCGTGACTGCCCTGGCCCTTATTGAGCGCGCGATGACGAGTCCCGGCTCATGGATATAGAGAGACGGGCTGCCGGGGATCCGGACTCTCGCCTCTGAGAAAACGCCAGTTGGAAGGAAAGGGGCGAGCTTTGCGTGAACGTCGGCCAGCAGTTGGAGCACAGACACTACTGCCGAATGGAGGGCGCGGACGTCGCCGGATGAATGAGGCTGCCACCATCGTGGGCATCGCCGACGACCAGGGTGCGGCGGAGCGCGAATGCGGGGATGGGGGTGGCAGGTCACGTGGCCCCCTGCTCGCTGCTCGCCGGGTCCGTGGGCTCGGGTTTCGCACTCCGGCGGCGTGATAACAGACACCCCAGCGGCTGGCCCCCCCTCCCCCATCTTTCCTCCTTCACATGCTCCCGGGCTCACAGTCGTGAACTACCCACAGACCAACGATGTCGGGCGCAACGAACGTGGACGCGAGCGCGGGCGAGCCGCTGCAGGTCGTGCCGATGGTGCTCCAGCCCTACGACCGGGACAGACTGTGAGTTTCCTTTTCCTCTTCACGCGCCGGCCGGCCACCTGGGCGCAGGATGAGAGAGCCCCCGGGCCCGCGTTTCCCGAGTCTGAGTTTGCCGTACGTGGGACGCGCTCGCCCCCACCGTTCCAACGCCGATCCGCTCTTTCGTTCTGTTGTTCTCGCCCGTGTCGCCTCGTACCTGGGAATACGCTCACTGATCTCCCTCTTTTGCTCTCCCCGTCCCTCTCCTCCGCCTCCTCACCACCCCACGACCATGGTCCCGCTCATGCTCGTCGACGCCGTGCCCGCCATGGCCATGCTCTCCGTCTCCTCGCACTCGTCGCCCCCGCCCTCGCCGTCGTTCCCGATCCCGACCAAACCGACCACCTGGATCCCGGCGCCCCTCGACGACAGAGAATACGAACTCACCATGCGCCAAGAACCGAAGCAGGCCCGCATGTGCGGCGTCGGTGGTGTGTATCCTCCCTTCATCGTTTGTGCACCGCGCATCGTCCCTGACGTTCACGCCGTCGGTCCTGGAGTCACCGCCGATCGACGACCCATCGACCCGCCCCCGATCGTGCAACTGCGCGTCATCGACCGCGCGACCCGCCGACCCCACTCGCCACCGTACCTTCCGCCTAGCGTCCACGAGCGCCAACAGCAACAACAGCAACAGCAAGCCGCGTCCTCGTCCTCGTCCGGCGCGGGGCCGTCGCACGACCCGGACCCCGACACGGGCCGGGAATCGCTCACATACGCCCACAGCTTCCTCCAGAACCCATACTACTTCATGTTCGCCAGCCTCGCCAAGCCCGACGACGACACCGAACTGCACTGGCTCAAGGTGCGTGCATTCCCATCGCATATCGCTTGCTCTCGAGATTGACCCCGCCCGCCGGGATCTAAGGACGGCAAGACCTGCGTCACCACCGGCTCCGTCGTCTCTTCTCTCTACCACCTTAAAGACACCGAGAACGGGAACCAGGACGCCGGCTTCTTCGTTTTCCCCGACCTCTCCGTCCGGACCGAGGGCTCGTACCGGCTCAAGCTCTCGTTATTCGAGGTCGTCGGGTGAGTATTTCGCCCCTGCCCCTCCTCCGATCCGCACATCGGGAACCGCTTTTTGAAGATGTAGATTTCCTCTGGACGACGACGACCTGACCAGGCCCGAGTGAGTATCGGTGTGTGTTGCTGGCCGATCCCCGTTGGCTGTGGTTGCTGCTTGCTCGGAGAGCCGAGGTCGTCGTGCCGCTCTTCTTCCTTTTGCCTTCCTTCCGTCATATATGCGTGGTTCCGAATTGTTATTATTATACCCTTTTCTATTTTTGAGCGCATATATGCGTTCATTTGCCGTTATTCTCTGGCGGCTGCGTGTGTCTGTGCATGGCGTTCGTTGCTGACCACGTCCCCAGATCCAACGTCCACCACTGCAAGTCCATATTCTCGGCGCCGTTCTACGTGTACACGGCCAAAAAGTTTCCGGGAATGGAAGGTCAGTGACGTTTCCCGTGCCCATGTGGTCGCCTCGTCTCACCCCCACCCCTCCGTCGGCTCGCAGAATCCACCACGCTCTCGTGCTCCCTCGCCGACCAAGGTATCAAAATCCGGATCCGGAAGGATATCCGTATCCGCAAGCGCCCGGGCCAAGGCACCGGCACCGACCAGCAGATGCAGATGCAGCCGCCGCTCCCGTTGCCCATCCCCGCCGGCGGTACGGCGCCGCAGCCTCTGCCCGCACCCGTGCCCGCGGAAGAGCTCGAGGGCGACGTCGACGATGCCCGGAGAGGCCGCCGGGTCCAGAGCGGGTCTAGCAGGCGCAAGCGCGACGCGAAGCGGACGAGGCTCGACGATCCCGACAGCGACGAACCGTCTTCGCCTATCCAGGCGCCGCGATCGCCTACTACGTCGCCCCAGCACGGTGCGCCGTCTTTGTTTTATACACTGACATGTGACAGGTCACTGACACTCATATTCTCCCTAGGTGGCGGTAGTGCCGGACCGCCTGCGCCGCTTACGCCGCCGGGCGGGGGCAACACGGTGACTCAGACGTCGCCGACCGCGGAAGGAGCCAGCGGGAGCAGCAACTCGGCAACCAGTCGTCCGCCGTATCCGTACCCGCCCGCCCCGGGCCCGTACCCCGGCGCACCGCCCATGCACGCTCAGAACCCGCTCGTGCACCACTACCCCGGGCCGCCGCCTACCGTCGGCGTCGCGCTCACGTCTGCGCCAGGCCCGTACGCCGCCGCACCCTCGCCGTACCCGCCCCCGCCGCCGGGTGGGTGGGGCGCGCCGCCGAGCGTACCCGGGTACCCGTATTGGTACCAGTACCCGCACGCGCCGCCGCCGCCGCCGATGACGCATCGCGGCTCGGAGCCGTACCCGCCGCACCCGCCGCACCACTACGCGGGGTACCCGTACCCGCCCCCGCCGCAGCCCTACCCGCCGTACTACGAGCAACACCCGGCGTACGGGCACGGACCGCCGCCCGGCCAGGGCGGGGGACATTCCGGCCAAGGATACGAGCCTGGTCCTGGTCCCGGCCAGCAGCCGTCCCAGCAGCAGCCGCAACCGCAGACGTCGACGTCGACCTCCCCGCCGTCGTCGTCGTCGTCGTCGTCGCAGGCCCAGCAGTCGTACGGGCAGCAGATCCCGCCGCCGTTTCCGTACGCCGCGCCGGGCAACGGCGGGAACGGGCACCCGTACCCGGCGTATTCGCAGAGCCCGCCGATACACCCGTCGTACCAGCATTACGGGCCGTACCCGCCGCCGCCGTACGCGCAGCCTTTGCCGCCGCCGCATCCGCCGACGGAGGGAGGGCAGTGGACCGCGCCGCCGCCGCCGCCCCATGGTCAGCAGCAGCAGCAGTCTAATCCGACGTCGGAGCAGGGGCAGTCGCAAGGACAGGGGCCAGGGCAGCAGGCGCCGATGCACCACGGCTATGGATCGTGGGGGAGCGCGCACGGGCCGGGCACGAACGCGCAGGGCGTCGGCTCGGGTGCGGGCGCGGGGAACGCGCGGGGAGGGATGCCCGGTGGCGCGGCGTCGGAGTACGACGGGGCGCGGATCCAGCTCGCGCCGCTCCGGACGACGATGAGCGTCGACCCGGCGATCGGCATGCGCGAGGGCGAGTCGAGCGGTCCGCCGACGCCGTTTTCGACGCCGCCGCCGGTGGCGGGGTCGGCGCCGCCTCCTCCGGCGTTGTCGCGGGAAAGCAGGATGGAGGGGGGGAGGAGGCGGAGTCGGTCGAGGGAGGAGGAGAAGGGGAGGGGGCAGGGGCAGGGGCAGGGGAGGGGGTATGAGGAAGGACAGAGGAGGAGGGCGAGTCCGGGTGCGGAGGGGCGCGGGGGGAGGGCGATGTCGATCAGGAGCATCATCTCGGATCAGCCGCCGCGGTAGGCCCGGTGCTTTGGGGAAGGTGAGCGGCTCGGCTTTTGATTCAGGAGCGAACCGTTGCTCATCCGTGACCTTTTCCGATATGGCAGGTATATACTCCCTTGGCGCGCATACGCGCCTATAACAGAGGACGACGACGGTTGCGTCGGACAATACCACCCACCCTCCCCTTCTCTCTGGACTGTCGCGCTCCTCGCCTGGTCGTGTAGGAGAAGTCACAACGGACGGAAGGCGATACACGATCTCCACGAAATCCTCATACACATACCGAGTTTAACACCACTTGTTCACGTCGCCGCGCGTCATATCCATACATCCTGTTCCCAGTGCTCCCATCCATTCTCTTGGTTCGTTGATAATATCCGTCTTAAGCTGTAGTCGTAATGCTGTACCGAAAGCCTCTTTGTTTTTTTATTACCTTTGGGTCGTTGTGTTCGTGTGCCGCAAAGCAAAGCGCCTCTTGGGGACAGCGATCGCGATTTGGCGTACACAGCTTCTGACCGTGCGAGCGCCCACCGAAGAGAGTGGTTACCTCGTGTTCGCCTTGTTGTAGCGCGTAAACATGGCTCGAGCAGCCATGTTCTCCTCTCCGGTTGACGACGACGACGGGTGCTAGCTAGCATTATTTTCTCTCCTCATTGTCCTCTGGCCGAATTGTGTGGGGACAGCACGCAACGCTGCATCGGGCAGGCATTGTGTTTTTGTGGAACCTCGGCCGGGCCACTCCTCCGTACTGCTGTTCATGATTGCGTTCGGGCCACGTTGAAACTTGAGGACCCGATTTTGTTGAAAAGCCGACGAGTTGCGCTCGCGCGTATCTACCTGGACCGCCGCCCCCCTTCAACTGATCCGAACAAGCGTCGATGGACTGTCCGCTCCTAGTATGGATGCTGTCGCTCAGCCGAGACGTGACGCGCGAGGTGTGCATCTTGCCGATTGCCCCATGCTTATCGACGGACGAAACTAACCTGCTGATATCAGGAATACGATGAATGCTATAAGCTCGTGAAGGAGTGCATACCGGGCGCACCGGAAATCAAGCATGCCCCGGACTCGAACGAATCACTGCGTGAGCCACCTCCTCCTGGCATCGTCCATCATCGACCTCAACGAGGTGTATCGCAGGGCAAGTCCTATGTCAGATGATGCCCCTTCTCATGATGCGACATCGAAGAGTGCCCCGAGCACAGTGGCGGGATCGGGTCACTCCCAACGGGAAACACTGGATAGAACAGGTCTGCGCTCCCCTTCGTTACGTTACGTCGACGACGCCGACTGACAGAGTGTTGTGGCTGTAGGATCCATCGGGCATGCACCCCGAAAAGTATCTACGGTCCATGATCGGCTACACGACCGCCAGCGAAGGCTCGCTCGTGGCCATGTCGATGGTGCAAGGCCGCCAACGTGAGGTTGTCAACGTCGGCCTCGGCATGCGCATGATCGCGCCCGAACCCCGCGACGCGCCCGTCGCCGCCTACGTCGAGAGCCAGGCGCACAAGGTACATCTCTCACATCCACCGCGATCGTCCTACACGCGGAGCACTGACCTCCTCCTCCCTCCCTCCCCCCTCCCCCCCTTTCGTCACAGCTCACCGAGTTCGAGCTCGGCTTCCTCCGCGGCGAGCCGGACGAGGTCGCGCTCCGCCGGCTCTGCATCCTGCTCTCGCTCAAGGGCGCGTACATCCAGGCGATCGGCCAGCCGCTCGGCTTCGACTGGTCCCGGCTCGAGTTCAACATCCCGACCCAGGCCGCGCGCGGCGACGGCCACCCGCTTACGGGCTGGGAGTTCCGCGTGTTCCGCGCCGAGCTCGGCGTCGTCCGCGAGGGCGAGCTCGTGCCCGAGTCGTACCAGTGCGCGACCGCCTTCTTCCGCGGGACGAGCGAGAGCAAGTTTGTGTGGCAGGAGAACCAGAAGGAGATCGAGAGCTGGGTCCAGTTTTTGAACATCGAGCAGATGATCAAGGTCATCCCCAAGCTGTCTGCGTAGTGGCTTCCATTTAACCTCGCATTCCGTATCTATCTCAATCTCTTTGCAATCGCCGAGCCTAGTTGACATGTACCGAACGAATCCCCCCATGATAGATACTTCGCTCGTGTTTCTGCTTGATATCGAATATCTGACGAATGTAGCCCAATGATTATTTGCCGTACACAGTTGTAATAGTACAATCAAAATACTCGATACACGAAATAGCCGGAGGACCAGGATCACGCGATATCTCGCCTGACAGCGGTCTTCAGCAGGCTCAGTGCGCCGACCTTAGCGAGCTTTCCGAGCTGGTTCAGCGTACTGTCCGGCTTGGGGACGTTCGCGGGTGGGTGTTGGTACGTCGTGGGGTGCGAGTACGACTGCGCGTGCATATGCGGGGGTCGGTGCGGCTGGGTTTGTGTGTGTGGGTAGTGCTGAGACTGGGCGTGCGGATGGTGTTGAGTCTGAGTCTGGGGATGATGTTGGGTTTGGTTGTTCGGATGGTGTTGAGCTTGGACGTTCGGATGATGTTGAGCGTGAATGTTCGGATGATGCTGACCCTGGACGTTTGGATGGTGTTGGGCCTGGAAACTCGGATAATGCTGACCCTGAAGGTTTGGATGGTGTTGGGTCTGGAAGTTGGGATGGTGTTGCGGTTGATTATGAGGATGATAAGCAGGCGTCTGAGCGTGCGGATGCTGCTGGAGGTGGGCCGGGGGATGATGTTGCTGTGTCGTATGCGGGGCGTTGTACTGGGGATAAGAGTTCATGTGCTGAGGATGAGGCGGTGTGTGTGTATGCGATAGCGCTGCGCTCGAGACGGGACTGGTCGTGTGATGAGCATTTCCGGCGCCTGCATGTTGTGCGCCCTGAGGGCCTGGGTATGAGTTGGTATGCGGGCGATGTGGTTGTGCATGGGTTTGAGCAGGCGGATGTCCACCAGGATACGCAGAGGGCGAGTAGCTGGGGCTGGCGCCGGCGGGGTGCAGTGGTTGGGAGGCCGAGTGGTTCGGCTGATGGTTCGGGATGGCGGGAGCGCTATGGGGTTGCTGGGTTCCGTGATGCGGCGCGTTGTAGCTGGTCGGTTGGTAGCCAGTCCCACCTGCAGGCTGCGAAGGATGGCCGGGATGCTGCGGCGAATGATGTGCCCCCGAAGGGCCGGTATGCTGGTGCTGCACAGACGGATGCGTGTTGTGGGTCCCAGGATGGTTCGGCGTCCATTGGCTTCCTCCTGAATTACTCTGCCCGGGAGGCGAAGGAGCGCCGTGAGAGGACGGTGGATGCCCGCCTGACGAAGGTTGCGACTGGTGAGAAGGATTATGCTGAGGGGACGACGCCGATCCGGCCTGCCCGCCGAAACTTGAAGCAGGGGTAGTAGAGTCTTCGTAAGACGTCGGCTGATAACCAGCACCTGTCTGTGACTGGCCGAAGTTGCTCGAGATCGAACTTGATCCGCCATAGCTCGTCGATTGATAGCCATTAGAAGGTGCAGGCTGAGAATATCCTGGGCCGTTCTGAGAGGGATACGCGCCGTCGCCGTACCCAGAGCCGCTCTGCGCCTGCGGGGCGCCTCCGCCTGTGGAGAACGCGCCGCCGACCCCGCCATTCTGCGCCGTGGTCTCTGCGGCCTGCTGTTGCATCTGCTGTGATAACTTCATCAGTTCCTCCAGCCTCTGCATCTCCGCCTGCTGCTCGTGCGCCGCGGCCGCGTTCGCCTGCTGCTGCAGCTGCTGAGACATCTTCATCAGCTCTTCCAGCCGCTGCGCCTCTGCGCGCCGCTGCTCTTCCTCCAACCGCGCCGCCTGCTCCTCGTACTTGTGCAACTGCGCGAGCATCTCGTGCTGCTGCTGCGCCGCCTCGTGCTGGGCCTCCTGTTGCTGCTCATCAGCCTGTTGCTGTATCTGCGCGAGCTGCTGCTGGAACTGCTGCTGCTGTTGGTCCGCCCCTTGCTGCGAGTCCTGCATGTACTGGTCGTACGTCTGTTGGTACGTCTGGTCGTAGGACTGGTCGTAGGTGTTATTCACGATGTCGCCCTGCGGACCATAGCCATAGGCACCCGCGCTTGGGTCTTGACTGAGGTCCGGGCCGTAATAGGGCTGTTCCTGCTGGTCGATGTAGGATGGCTGCGAATACGGGTCATAACCGCCACCGCCGCTGTTATCTCCAGAGTTGTCCGAGGAGCCAAGGGCGGACGAGACCATGTCGCCGAGACCACTAAAAATCCCGCCGCTGTTTCCACCACCCGAATTGTCCGATGAACCAACTACAGACGAGATGACGTTCCCCAGCCCATTGAACAGCCCGCCTCCTCCTCCTCCACCACCTGTGGAATAGTCCGTTTGATCGTACGTGTAGCCACTGTTGTCGTTATCGCCGGAAAACATGCCCGCGGCGGCGTTGCTCACAGCGTCGACGATCCCGCTGTTGTCGCTGCCGCTAGAAAACATCCCTGCGGCAGCGTTGCTCACGACGTCGGTAATCCCGCTGCCATCATTCGAGTTGAGGTACGCGCCGGTCATGAGGCCGACAGCGCCACCCAAGAGGCCGCCGACGAGGTTGGGGTTTCTGCGCACGGCGTTGCCCATGTCGGATAGCAGGCCGCGGTCGGTCGTCTGGGGCGACTGGGATTGCGGCGGAGAACCGGTAGCTTGGGGTTGGAGATACGGTTGGAAGGAGGGTGTACCGGGGCTCGGGCTCATCCCTGGCGCGCTGTGTTGCATGACGGGCGGGGCGGAGGGTGGCGGGACAGGAGCGGTGACCGTGTTTTGGTGCTGCGATCTGGTGATGGCAAAGTCGGGCACGTTGGTGATCCGCGTCGAGGTCGTGGGGTAAAGAAGAAGACCAGGCGCAGCCGGCTGAGGATGGAGGTCAGATCTGAGTCTAGGCGTGAGGGACGAGAGACGAGAGACGTACCACGTCCTGAGATGCTGGTGGCGACGCTCGGGACGAGTCGTAAGCGCTGCTGTACATGGGATCCGATATAGGTCCGGGAGGGGCAGACGCAGGGGGAGAGGCGGGAAATCTGAAGGGCGTGATGAAGCGCGAGTTACGCGAGTCCGCGGGCGGAGACGAGGGAGGGCCGCCTTGGGAGCGCTGGGGAAGCGGCGGCGGACTCGTCGGGGGCGTCTGCGACGCGAACGAGCCTGACTGCGAGTGCGACGACGACGGACGCGCGCTGGATCCGGTCCTGCGCGTCGGGAGCGGGGGCGGAGCTGGAGAGGAACCGGGAGAGGCGCCGGACGACTGCGCGACGTCCGCGCTGTAGAACGACATGGAGAGCCTCGTTGCGTGGATCGAGCGCTGCTGGAGGACTCCTGGCGTGCGAGGGGACTGCGGTTCGACCTGAGGTTGCGGTTGAGAGCCGTGTTGGAAGGCGGGCGCGGGCGCTGGGTCCGTCAGCCGTGCGGCGTGGATCGAGCGTTTCTGAAGAAAACCTGACCCACGGGGCTCCGCTTCCGGAGGCGTTTGCGCTTGAGGCTCGGGTGCGGGTGCGGGTGCGGGTGCGGGATCAGGATCGGTTTGGTTGACGACGACCATGCGCTGCGCGTGCATCGCGCGTTTCTCGAGCGCGCCGAGTGGGCGGGACGACGCTGGGGGAGGGGACGACGATGAGGGCCCGGAACGCGAGGGCAGGGGAGGCGCGTAAGCTGGTGCGGGAACGGGCGTTGCAGTAATAGCTTCAGAGGCTGCTGGAGGCGGCGAGGGGCTGCTCGTAGTCGGGGCTTGGCCGTTTGCTGTGGGCCCTGATACAGGCGGGGTGCTCGCTTGCGCTTGGGTTTGGCTTTGCGCGCCAGGCGTCGGGAGGGGGCGAACGGTTGACGGTCCAGCGTTCGCATCACTCGTTGAAGGCTGCAATACGGCCAACTGTGGGGCGTGGCCGTCCGGGTCCTGGTTCGCGACGTAGAAGGCGTGCTTTTCGGGCGGGACGGAGACCGAGCCGGAGGAGGAGAGACTCTCTTCGAAGGTGGGCGGCGGGAGGTCTGAAGTACCGTCCCGTTCGTCGGCGGGTGGAGGGAAATATGAGGAGGCGGACGAAGATGAAGGTACGAGGGGTGGTGGGGACGCGGCGTAGGGTGAGTTTGAAGCCGGTGGTGGGCTTGCGGGTGCGGAGTTAAGAGGTGGCCATCTGTCAACGGACGCGGGTGCTGCGTTAGGGGCGATAGATGTTCGGGATTGGGTGCGTGTAAACTGATCGTTTCCGGTGCTGGCGCTCGATGTGGTAATCGGCTGCGGCGAACTCGTCTCGATCTGGGCAGGTGCGCGTGCTACGTTGGGTGGAGCATGCTATTTGTCGCGTCAGCGCTGATGAATCGGTCTCAGATATGCAGAGCGCTCACCGTTTGAGGAGGAGGCGTGGGCGCAGACGTGGCTGGCAGAGCGCTTGCGTAGAGATCGCGCGCAGTGACGGAGGTGCGCGTCGCCGGCAATGCACTGGCGTACAGTTCGCGCGCTGAGAGTCCTCGTCGGCCCACGAGGGGAGGTGTTGGGGCCGCGGTGCTTGTCTGAGACGATGACGACGCGTGGTCTTGGGTCGTGCGTTCAATCGAGTGAACCACTCCCGACGAGTAGAGAGACGGAGCCGATGGCGGCGTCGCGTGCGCTCCTTGAACGAGTCTACGGCAGTAAGAATCGATCAGTATTCCAGCCTGCATCATCATGTACGAATAACCCACCGAGGGTCGTAGGGTGCTCCTCGATGCAAGCTGAGGCTCGCGAACCCTTGCTGGAGACCGGGCGGGAGCGCCATCGTCGTCGGAAGAGCTCAAGGATGGTGGGGATGGTCACCAGGTGTTTCTCATATATATGACACAAGCCAGGCGGTGAGTATGGGGTGCATCTGGCGCGTGTTGCACCGGTAGCCTGCCGTTTGACAGATCCGCTGATTCACGGGCGTCTAACGCGCCAGGCACGCCTTCCCAAGATTCCCGGAAATTGCCTCATTCATCTGTACGATGACCAAATCGATCGACTTCTGCCTCTGAGCTTGAGCGAGGGATGCACTTGGTATGCACAGGAAATGTCAAGAGCTGCATGAGATGAGTTCATCAATGATATCAGCGAGGCCGTTCGACAGCTTCCTGTTCGAGGCGTCACGTACGCGTCGATTGTCTCCATCGTTTTCCGCAAGATCCAAGGACACCATTTTACGTGTGTTACGTGTGTTTAGGCTCGAAAGGACGCGGGCGAGACACAACGAGGGAAAGGTACGGCCAGGTACGCAAGTTGCACCCGTCTCCGCTGTTGTCGGCACGAACTGCTGCATTTTCCCACGTCGACCTCCTCCCCGATTACGACGACTACGGGAACTCTCACGCTCGGCGGTATCTTATTGAACATAGGCAGGCGACCTGCGAGTCTAATCGCCGTTGACGATTGTTAGGAAAGGACGATTCTACAACTTCGCTCGGTCCAGAACGATTCACGCCAACAGAAGTTCTTCACCAAAGTTCCTCGGTCCTCCGATTTCCCAACTCGGTTCTTCCCGCCCCCTCTGCCGTCGGCGTTGCCACCGGATCCTTATCCACACCATCGCGTTCGACGTGTGCGCGTGACGAATCTAAGACGAGCGGCCCTTCAGAATTGGATCTGCGACGAGAATACGAGGAAGGGATACAGAACGATCCGGACGTGAATAACCAACGTGTCCGCATCTAGAAATCGGAAACTGGGATTTGCCATCTCGACGGGGCATACCTCTCAGCATCGATACCCAGAAGTGAAGTACGCCCTTATGTCAACGCGTAATCCCATCGTCAACCGTACCAGGGACGTCTCTCTTCTGGCTACCGCCGTGCGCGACGCCATCGAAGGCACGAATATTCTTACGCGTACATCTTCATTGAGATGACCGTTCTTAGCAGGGCATAGAGACATGTGGTTCTCCGGCGTTCTGCACAGAAACATCAGCCCAAGCAACATCATCATCGCCCGAGAGACAGACGGTAAAGTGGGGTATCTCATTGACCTTGATTGCAGTCATGAATTCGAGAAGTGGATCGAGTTCCCTGCCGCAAATATAGACAATTATCAGGATAAACCGAGCCTCCTCAGGAACGCCAAGAACGAACTTGGACTGACTATCACGGAGGATACCGCATTGAGGCTGTTAGCTGACTTCACACTACGCAACGCTCTCAATTTCCTGGCCGTAGCCCGAAATATGTGGGAGAATGTACGTATCCGAACTTCAAGCATCTATCGAACAGAAGTTGATGCTGCACTCAGATGCCAGACTGTATCGTACCTGAGCCTGATCCCGATCCCAAACGTGTTAGTGCAGGATTTGCTTTATGGTTTTTCATTGCTGAACCTAAGACAGAGGTCGTGTCCCGATACGGGCGATGGATCAGATAATGCTCTGATGCGCACAGTAAGGTCCAGATTAGCATTTTGTACGTGTCGAAGCCTCATGTGATTACAAAGGGCACGAAGTCTTTCATGAGCGGGGAACTCGTCTCTCCTGGATTTCCATACCACCCCGGCTTCGGACGTTACATCGTCGTACGGGGTGTCATCCACGACATTGAATCTTACTTTTGGGTTCTTGTTTACCTCTGCCTCACGCGCACGGGTAATGGTGAATGGCGCGACGAGCTGCTCGAGGATCCGCCCGAAGACGACGTCCCAATGAAGATCCTGCATAAATTCGTCTACTGCTTCTTTGATACGTCGGAGGAGATAATGCTGAATGCCAACAAAACTGCCCTGTTTAAGAGGCCGGATGACGTGGAGAAACACATTGTTAAAGCCTTCCATCCCGACCTGATATGCTTGCAACCGCTCGTGCTGAGTTTTTGGAAGCTGCTCGCTTTCTCGTACAGGACGTACAACGATCTCATACCCGGAGTTATACACGCGCAACTTCTCAAACTCTTCGACGAGGAATTGAAAGGTATCAAACAGCAGTTCGAGGCGCAAACGCTTGATGTGGCTCGCTCTAGCTCAGACAGCCAGCCTCCATCCGCATCCGAGGGGCATGTTGACGATGTCTCGTGCACGATGAAGCCCGTACCCAGCGTCCATGCACAATACGATAACGGTCATCACATCCGTTTGCCTAAGAAGGCCAGAGTGGAGAACAACTGAATTATGGTAGGAACTTAAGCCTGCTTGTCGCTGGTTGAGCTGATAGATCATATTGGGTAGCACATCCTCGAGGTCGCCGTGGACAACACAATTTACAAGCCTTCCCCTCGGCTTCGCTCGCGCCGTGCTTTACTTATTCATCGTCACGATGCTATCCCACAGCCGGGATACCGAGGGTATCATGGCACCACCTTGCTCTGATTGTAATCTTCATCGATCTCCCCGGGCTATCGGCAATCGTACTGTCTTGACATGTTGATGCTGTCTTGGCCATAGGACAGCGCAAGTACATACCGAGCTCAAGAGCGTTTCTGGGCCACCGAAGTGCGTGTTGTAGTACAGGATTGCGATAGGGTATCGCACAAGACGTGCCTGTGGTCTTGACAAGTTGCTATCTTTGTTTCGTACGTTTACGTCAGCTTAGGGTCAACCAGTTCTATCTAGTCTACACGCAATTGCGATCTAGTAACCTATTCATGGATAGATGCGTCTATAGCTGTATTGAAATACACGTGTCCTCGGTGTGTGTCAGTGCGTTGGCTCCATCCGTTGTGCCAGCCGACTTCGGCAAGTCCATTTACCAGACGCAGTGGAGGATCATCGTTCGCTCAGCGGATGGAGAGGTGGAGGAATTCGACACTGTGGATTCCCTCAGTCTCGCGCGTTCAGCGGCGATGTGCGGCAGCGGGACTACGGTCTCGGTGTCCTTGACATTGTAAACATGCCAGGCTGGTATGTTTACAATGTCAAGAACACCGACATGGTACGGTAATGTCACTCCTCCCCGTCTTCTTCGCCGTTGCTGACTGTCTATAGACTCAGATGTATGCCCTGAAGCGGATGTGGCGCGATGAATCGAGGCCTAGCAATCTACCCGATGGGTCCCCCGTCGTACACTGTAGTCTTTCGACCGTAAGTTCGTCCCCTGTCCCGCCTACCTGCGAACCAAACCTATTCGCCCATTTGTCCCCTGTCCCCTTCTGGTATTTTGCCCAATTACTGACCGTGGGAGACTCATGGGTCTGACTGTGAAAGTTTGAGGATCACTTGGCGAAATTTCCACGGGCCCGAACTTGGAGATGTCCCCTGTCCCCAGGGGGTCTGGCCGAACTGACGGTCGAAAAACTACAGCATATTAAGTGGTCCAGAACTGCTTATCCTCGTGACGACACTCTCAATGCGATCCGGCGAGGCATAACGGCGAAACCAAAGGATTTGGAACCGGGACAGGACGTCAATCGGAAGAAGAAGCTTGCTAACGACGTGAATGTGAACGACCAACGCGTCCATATTTCCGTAGTGAACGGTCGCAATTTCCCCATCTCAAAGGGATACACGCCTCAGGCGCGAAATCGGACGTATACCCTTATGACTACACATGGCCCTGTCATCAAACATTTCAATGACGGCCCTCTTCTCGCGCGGGCCATGCGCGACGCCATCGAAGGTACGATGAATCCTTCTACGGGCATGTCTTCGTCGGTCGTGACTGTTACTCGCAGGGCACAGAGACCTGTGGTTCTCTGGCGTCCTGCACCGGGATATCAACCCGGACAACATGATTATCACACCAGAGACCAAGGACGGCAAAGTGAGGTGTCTCACTGATCTTAATCACGGTAAAAAATTCGAGACGCGGATCGAGTTCCCGGCCGCGGAGACAGACGACTATGAGGATGTGCTGTCCTTTATCAAGAAAAGGCTTGGCCTGGCTGTTGTGGAGGATACCACATTGAAGCTGTTAGCTTACTTTGAACCACTCGAAGCACTGCGGTTCTTGAAAGAGGCTCGACTTGTGTGGGAGAATGTACGTCTCCAAACCTCAAGCGTCTTTAGAACAGAAGTTGATGCTGCACGCAGATTCCGGACTACATTATTCCTGAGCCAGATTCCGATCCAAGACGCGTAAGTGCAGGATCGGCTCTAGGGTACCTGATCATTGAGTCTCTAACAGAGATCATGGCCTGATACGGATGATGGATCAAAAGATGCTATGATGCGCACAGTAAGGTCTCAGTCATTGCTTCGGATGTGTTGCAGCCTCATAAATCCACCAAGGGTACGCTGTCGTTCATGAGCGGGGAACTCATCGCTCCTGCGATATCGACATACTCCGACCGCTTCGGACGCAACACAGTCGTACAGGGTGTCATCCACGACATCGAATCTTTCTTTTGGGTTCTCGTTTACCTCTGCCTCACACGCACAGGTAAAGGTCGATGGCGCGACGAACTGCTCAAGGATCCGCCCGAAGACGACGTCGCGAAAAAGATTCTGCATAACATCGTTTACTGCTTATTCGATGCGTCGGCGGAGGATGTGTTGAAGGCCAACAAAACCGCCCTGTTTACGATGCCTGACCACATGGAAGAACACATTGTTAAAGCCTTCCATCCCGACCTGATATGCTTGCAACCGCTCGTGCTGAGTTGGTGGAAATTGCTCGTTTTCTCGTACAGGACGTACAACGATCTCACACCCGGAGTTATACACGCGCAAGTTCTCAAACTCTTCGACGAGGAATTGAAAGGTATCAGACAGCAGTTCGAGGCGCAAACGCTTGATGTGGCTCGCTCTAGCTCAGACAGCCAGCCGGCATCCGCATCCGAGGGGCGCATCGGCGATGGTTCGCGAACGACGGCTCCAGAATTCAACATCAGGTCCCCCAGGCCGAAGGCAACACGCAGTTCGCGGCTGTATAACGGGGATCCTCCACCGGATCCGTTCGACGTGGTGTCCGGCGCCAATACACGATCCAATACCGGCTCTCCCACCCCTGCGCCCAATAGGGCGAGGTTGGGGGACAATTAGATTCTGGTAGGGGCTCACCGCTGACCATCGCTGGTTGAACTGACAGATCGTGACCTGCAGCACATTTTCGAGTTCGTCTCGTACAACGTTATTACGAGTCTACCCCAATGCATCGCTCTCATGAAGCTTCGCTTATACGCTGTCGCAATGCTGTCCTACGCCCGAGATCCAGAGGAAATCGATGACGCCGGTTTACTCTGTGCCTTCCAACGTCTCTCTTGTTATCCACAACTGCGCTTTCTTGGATTTTCTCATCCTTTTGCCCTTACAAATTGTCATCGATGTTTGTATATCTATCACGAATTTATGACTATCATGACTATATGATCAAACATCCACGTCGCTTGTCATCTCCTAGTGGACAGCAACCGCTCTTCGTGCACTTCATTATTTGCTTCGTTCAAGAAGGCGCGCAAGTCTTGCGCCCCTCACTCGGATTTGACGGACTACGCTACTTTCTATCCCGCCACGTAAGACACTACCGACCGAGTATGAACGCGCCGGTCCCTACGCTCTCGAGCACGATGTTCTCCCCCACGATCTTGGCCCCGGTATCCAACACCTGCTTCAATTCAGCCCTCGCCGCCGCACGGAGCGCCGCCGGAATAGGCACCGTCTTCGCCTCGTAGTTGAGGTTCGTGACGAGGAGCAACGCTCGCGAGCCGACCGTCCACGACGCGACGTCGACGCGATCCGTGGCGCTCTGCGCGTACTCCGCCTCGGGACTGAAGATGAACGCCTTGGCAGGCTCGAGCGCGGCGGCAAGCGCGGACGCGGCGGCGAGCAAGTCGTCCGGCGCGGGCTGATCCCACGCGACGACGCCCGTCGCGCCGTGGTTGATCGCGAGCGCGGCGGTCACGGTGTACTCTGCTCCGGTCGGGTACCGCTTCCAGTACGTGTCGTTTCCGAAGGCTTGGGGCACAGTCCAGACGGACTGAGAGAGTTCGCGGCCGAGGATCTGCTGGCGAGAGTGGAAGGAGTCGATCCGGTCGGAGATGTCTTCGAAAACGCCCTTGCAGTTGTCGCACCCGCAGTCACCGTACTGGAGTGATTGACGTATCAGCAGCAGCGATGGAGGGAAGGGGATAAGAGACGTACATCTGGGGTGCAGACCGTGCCCCACTGCGAGCTGAATGTGAGGTTGTTCCCGATCATGTACACATCCTGCATCACGATGTCTGCGCCGGCAGAGTACTCCGTGAAGTAGTAGTCCTGGCAGTTGAGCACGAGGCTGACGGGGTGGTAGCCCGAATCGAGGCCGTAGATCGTGTCGTACGCGAGCTGGGTCGCGTTCTGCGGATCCTCCCACCCGTCGGGCTCGTCCCCGGTGTACCACAGTAAGAGATTCGGCCGGTTTTTGATCCGATTCACCTCCTCCGTGACGCCAGTGAGGTTCGTGTACGTCCAGCGCATGTCGTACATGAGGTAGAGACCGAGCTCCTGCATGCGCGTGACGACGACGTCGAGCGCGGTGAGGTTGTCGAACGTCGGGATGGGGTGTACGACGGTGTAACCCGCGGCTTTGATATCGTCGAGCGCGGTGAGGTTGTCTGCGAGGAAGCCGCCGAAGGAGGTGTAGAACCCGATCGGGAAGACGGGGGCGTAAGGCCCGTCGGCGCCCGTCGCGGGTTTAGCGAGCAGCCCGCCCGTGCGCATGTCCAGCTTCGTGACGCTGCCATTGGTGTTGTCCGGGAGAAAGGGGACCTTGGCGGACGCCTTGAAGGATTGCTTGCCGAGAGTTGCGCTGCAGGTAACGTCCAGCGGGGTCGTGCTGGCTTTCAGGCCGGACAGCGAGAAGGGAATTTCGAACTTGGACGCGTTGAGCGGCACCGAGGCGCGCGCGAGGGTGCCGTGACCGGCGAGAGTGATGGTCACGTCCAGCTTTTGGGAAGAAGGGTGGCCCGGGAGGGCGATCGGCGCGGCGTTGGCGATGTGGGAGAAGGTGATCGGCGCATCAACGAGGATGGCGCCTTTGGTGCCTGCATGAGCGTCAGAGACGAGGTATGGTTTGATTGCGGGGCCGCAGCGCAGGGCGAGGAGAGGGCTGGAGGACGTGGCAGGGGTGGGGAAGTTGCCGCCCGGAGGGACGATGGGCTGCGTCGCCATGTAGTTCTTGCCGCACCTGCAGACGAAGACGGAGGTGTATCAATACCACGTTCATGACATGTAGCTGGCACGAAGCTCGATAGAGAGTGCACATACCATTGCGACTGTGCAGAGGCTAGCGCGACGAACGCGGCGAGGAATACGCTCGTCCTTGCAATCATCTTGGCTGCCTGAGGACGTCGACAGAACCACACCGACGCATTGTGGGGAGCCTATGCTGACGGTGGGTATATATCGTGCGTCTCCTGGAGATACTAGATGATAGGATTCCATCGGGGCGGGAGTTCCGAAGCTGGACCATGCTGTCGATGATGCCCGACGCGGCTCGCCTGCCTTCGCGAAGGGCGCCGCGTGATGAGGCCCTGGTATTTGTGTCGGACGTCGGCAGATAGAAGGCATCTGGTATAGGCCGGTATGTATCATGGCGATTGAGACGGGGGGTCAGCAGATGAAGGGAGTACCGTTGACGATCTTGCGCCCCCGACGCCATGCCCGTGTCGCCATTTGACCAAAATTTCTCATGACAACTTGCCTACATCAACGTGGCTGGAGCCTCTTCGTTCGCGCCTTCTGGCGCTGCTCGTGTCCGTTTACGCGTGGAGTTCATTTGAGACCGCCAAAGGAATCGGCTGTGACTGTCTCATCGACACGAGTTTATCAAGTCCAACTGCGTTGTAAAACACGCTCAAAACCGTTGTCCAAACCGGTCGCAGGCTACTTTAATGGACGAGCCCATGCCTCTGGGCATCATAAAAGCATTCAGGACCGGCCCCAAACGATCACTCTTTTTAGAACTTCAATTGAAATAACAGAGGGGATCGCAGCTCCTAGTTTCACCCGCTCTTCCTTGGGCATATCGCTCCTAGTGTTGTGCGATGCAACAGGAAATGTCCGCGACTTGGATGAATCTATCGATATCCTACAGATTGCCATGGAGGAATATCCCGTTCAGAGCTCCTTCAGCATGTTCTCTCGAAGCTGCTCGATGCACGCAATCAAGTGCCGTTTTGAGCGCTTTGGCGCTCCGTCGGACCTCACGCAAGCCTTGAAACTCGTTCAACAATGTCGGGAACTAGACTTACCCGACTGGCTTCTCTCGAATTGTCTACTCATCATTTGCGACTTGTACCACGTGCAGTCTGCAGTGCGGATCAGTTTCGGAGAGAGTTGCGACTCACAATACCTCCAAGAAGAGCTGGCTGCGAGCGAAGAACTGTTGCGTTTGCACCCTCCAGGTGCACTAGCATATCCGAATTCTCTTCTCGCTGCCGGAAGAGCGCTATCCAAGAGAGGGTAGCTCAGTAGTTGCCTGTCGGATTTGGAGGCGGCTACGGAACACTGTCGAGCCGCGCTTTCAACAGGTATGCTAGGTGGACTCAACCTGATGGAGTTGCACGATACGATGGCCGACATTCTCCACGCTCGGTCATGTTTAGGCGGCGGGTCTGATCTGCTGTTAGAAGCAATCGAGCACCGAACTATCGCGTTGAAGTCCGCACAAGGCTTCCTTCCCGATGATTCCGCGATCGCGAGTCGCCTTGCGCATGATTTGCGCGCGCAGTTCGTCCTGACTCGCGACAAAGAGAATCTCGATCGTTGTATGCAAGCACACTCACTCGCAGCAAAACACGCGCACTCGAGCATTGGAACATGTCTCAGATATGCTCAAGAATGGATAGAGCGGCAGACGATACGCAAGCATTGTCGGCCATCGGCGTCGGAGGCAATACGCGAGCATTTGGCCGTTCTCAAAGTGACAGCACGCCATACCACGTATGGCCACTCCCGCAAATTCGTAAATTTGCTTGCAGAGCTTTGGGATAGCATCGTTCATCCTGTCTTCGACACACTGCGATATTCGGTGATGTTATTTTACACGCTGGCGGCCACAGACACGCTTACTGACATTACTCACAGTACAAAGCAGGCGAGCGACGCCCTCGCATATGGTGATGTCCTACGGGAGTATTTGAATTCCTACCGCTGCACGCCGCGGGCATTTACGAGGGAGATCAGCCTGTTTGCGCTTCCGATATTGCAGTTTCTTCCTATACGCCCACGTTCAGTGCTCTACTTGACGCACGCCAAGAGAACGGCGCTAGTCTTTCGGCGAACAGGAAGGTCGCTCTCCTGTCTCAACCAAGCGCCCCAGGCGTAGCGCCGCTGCCGATGACGGTTGAGGAAGTGGCTCAGCTTTCTTCAATATATCCACGCAAGTCTATGATCGGTTCATAAGGAACAGTGTCGGAGGTATCCATGGCGCTGCGTGAAGCATCCATTGTGCACTTTGCATGCCACGCGCAACAGCGAGCCGATGACCCTCTGGGAAGCGGCTTAGTTCTTCAAGACGGGATGCTCACGGTCGCCGACATAGCGCGCATCGAGATGCAACACGCCATGTTTGCGTTCCTCAGTACGCGCGAATCGGCAGCGGGAGACGAAGAATTGCCCGATGAGATCATACATCTGGCCGGGACAATGCTGTTCGCCGGTTTCCGTTCTGTGGTTGGTACTATGTGGTAAGCGGGCCTTGTTTCTCGTCTGAAGATGAGAGCTGATGAGCAATATACGCATGGAAATGTACGATATCGACGGCCCTGATGTATACAAGGAAGTCCACCAGGCGCTGTTCAGAGGCGAGGAGATCGACATGGACGCCGTTCCGTACGCGTTGGATGCGGCGATACGAAAGTTACGAGAAAGCGGAGCGCCACCAGAGCGATGGGCCACATATATTCAGCTGGGTGCATGAATGTGCGTCTTTGAGTAGTCTAGTCTGTAGCCTCTGTGTATAAAACATGGAGAAGGGACGAGAGCCAGTGAGGGCGCGCGAATTGGGAAGGGGGGCAGTGCTTTCCTGTTATGGTGCTATTCCCACGGACGGCGTCGGGGCTGGCCAGAGTCTGCGAACCAAACGTTCCGTTCCGAAAAGCTTGAGCAGGATATTCACCAGTTGCTACACTCGACATGAGCTTGACGGACCTCCTCTCATCTTTCCTGGGCACTGTGCACGCAGACGCACCCGCGGAGGAGGATAAGGGTCAGGCGGACAAGGAGTCCGCGCAGGAGGAGCCAGAGGCCGAGGAGGAGAGCCCCGCCGCCGAAGAGGAGGAAGAGGAACCTGAGGATGTACGCGCCGAACTTGAAATACGGTCTGCTAGAGACAGACCCAGCTAACTACACATTCATCCAATTGTGTAGATCCACCCCGGTCTGCGGGAAGAGTGCCAGCAGAGCGCGAAGTGCGCACCTCTGACCCAGCACTTCCTTCACTGCCAAGAGAAGGTTTCCGCCGGAGAAGGATTCAAGCACGAAGACTGTGTAGAGGAGCTCTTCCAGTAAGTGGCGAACGACATTCTGAAACGAGTCGGCACCCTAGTGACATCCTTCCGTATCCCAGCATGATGCACTGCGTGGATGTGAGTCGCGGCCAACGCCGTCAACCACATAACATGCTGATTATACCGCCCGCAGAACTGCGTCGCACCAAAACTATTCAGCAAGCTGAAGTGAGGGCCCAGGTATCATACTTGGCATTCGTTAGGTGCGCATATATCAATATGTATCCAGGAGCCTCGCCTCTTACCACACTTCTTCGCCACTTCTTCCCAGATATTTAGATACCGTGCCCATCATTCTTCCATGCATGTACTCTGCAGGTCATGCTAATGCAATACACACAATACATTCTTGTTCTTGCGCTGAGCATTCCCCCTTGCCGTGGAAGCCCAAATGGCTCTCCCTCTGTCCCACAAGCTGACTCGTGCGCGATGACCTGGATGCATGGCGAACGTCGACACACATGAATACGATCCATGATGCTATCAAGCTCTCGGGTCCTGGTCGGCCTCCGCCATGTCACCTCGGAATTGCTATACCTGCTCTCTCGCCGACCTCGGCTTTTACGCGCCTATTATCTTTACCACCTGTGGTCCCTGGCCTGCAATATCCTCGATAACATTGGCCGTTCGTCCGACTTCTGCCGAGCTTGCGCCCGCCCTATGACGCCGTCATCCATCAGAAGCACCCACGTGATCGCGACGCGCAACGCACCCTCGCCCCTCCTGCCCTTGCTTATCGACAGGCCGCCCGGGGACGATATAAGAAGGGAGCAGGGGGTATACGGTCTTCTGACGTTCCGACGGGCACGTACGTTGCTTACTGCCATGATGCAGCCGATGTTCCTCGTGCTGGCGTCCATGCTGATGTCGCAGGTGAACCTGCGGGTCGCTGCTCAAGTCAACGGCACAACCGGCGTATACAATTCGTCCGTCACCCCATCCAGTCTTCCGTGGAACACGTACAACTATTGCAACGCGCCCCATGTCAAAGTCGCGCATTACTCCGAGCCAAAGACCGGCGATGCCGAGCTGGTGTACATGAACGTCATGTTTCGCCACCACAAGGCTCGCCCTTCGGTCACATATTCGAGATATCCTCCCGCTGATAGTATGACTTCTTCATAGCGCACTCCCGACAACCTTTACCCGAACGAGAATGTGCTGAACCCCTTCAGTGGGTGGGACTGCAGTGATTTTATCCAGTTGAACTACGCTAGCGGAACAGCAGTCGTCTTCCACGAGACCGTCATACCGGCGGATCACCCGTTCTTGAGCCAGATCTGGAACGGGACGTGCGACGCGGGGCAGTTCACGGCGGGTGGGCTTGCAGACGCAGTGAAGCACGGTCAAGTGCGCGATTCGTGTATCTCAAGGGCGATGTCGCTGACTGAAGCCGTACATTGCAGGACTTCTGGTCGGTATATAGTCACAAGCTGGGTTTCCTTAAGACCGTCAACCAGAAAGACATGTACATTCGGACCTCCACCGAGGACCGGACCCAGCAGGTCGCGAGCGGCCTTCTGTTCGGTATGGACCCGAATATTGTCAAGAGTAGCAAGAAGTGGCCCTTGAGGACGCAGCCTTCGAATGTGAGTGTTAGATTCGGTCTACGTCGCACTCGTGCTGATTCGTCGTCAGATTGACTCGCTTGTTCCTTCGTATTCGTGCCCGGCTGCGGATGCCATCCGTGACGCATACCAATCTGTGCCTGCGTGGACGGACCATTTGGTCGCCAACCAAGACCTCGCCGATAGGTTGGGCAACATGCTTGGAACGGCGAACATGAGCGCATGGACGTCTTGGTGTGAGCACAGGCGTCTTTGGCGGCACGTAACAGCGTTGAAAGACGCGAACGTTCTTGTATAGATGACCACTACTTCGACACCTTCACCTCCCGCACGTGCCATGGGCATTCTCTGCCATGCAACACGAGCGGCGCCTGTGTCTCGCAGACGGACGCGGATCGGGTATATGCCCTCGGGGACCTTGAGTACAAGTCAATCCAGCCTACTCGGTAGCTTGCCATCGCTCTGAACCTGATTACCCAGCTACATCTGGAACGCCGCGGAGAATGCTACAACGTATAACCAACTCACCTTTGGTAAGGCACTTCTTCCACGTCTCTTGGATGCGATCACTACGGTCGCTGACCAACATCCCTCGCATGTATTTAGGCGTGATGTTCTCTGAGCTCGCGGCCAACTTCCGCTCCTTCAAGTCCGGAAGCGAGACCTACAAAAGCCGTCTATACGTTGGCCACGACGGGTCGATGATCCGCCTGGCCTCCGGCCTGGGGTTAGGGAAGCTCGCGCCATTAAGGTGGCCGGCTCTCGGCAGCGAAATTGTCATGGAGGTGCGTCTGAACACGATTATTGATTCAACCACTGCTGACTGACTGCTATGACACTCAGGTGTGGAAAACGTCGGCAGACGGGCTGCGAGTCCGCGTCATGCACGAGGGAACGCCTGTGTCGTCGTTGACCTGGGTTCCATTGGACGACTTCATCAACTTGCTGGAGGCGCAGGTTCCATCGAATATATTCGGAATATGTAATGCATGAAATGACTGTCGGTCTTGCACTGAGCAGAACCAAAACCACGAATTTGCGCACTTGGGTGTTCGAATGAGTGCATACGCTATTTTCGTCAATACCTACAGAGCGTCGATACGTCCACCTCGACGCCGTCCACAGCAACATTGAAAAGCCGACAGGAACTGGGAAAACACGAAAACGCGCAAGGTGATCCTGGAGAAGGTTCATTGCACAACACCCTCGCGAGCTGGCTCTATCAGTTCCTCCGGAACATTCCCGCCGACAGGGCCATACCGCCAAAGCTTCAGCGATGCATCCTTGGTGTGAGGCGTGGGTTTCGATCGACGGCGCCGGACGAACGAGGACCGGCCTGTCTGATGTTCTGCGCTCGTGTTGCTGGATTCGTCGTCCGAGGATTCGTCGGAGTCGGAGGCTGCGCCGACCGCCGACGACAGCCCGGTGCTGAAATGCCTCGATCCAGACGCGGACAACAGCATGGGCTCCCATGGATGAAAGGCGACAGACCCAATAGCATCTGCGCGCCATGTGTTCAGAGAATGGAATTCGTTACCGAAGATGGAAAGCACGGACCGTTGTGGGCCGAGAACACCGATGCGGGGGGCACCTCTTGCGCATCATCGACGGTCGCTTCATCTGTCGACATCGGCGCTCCTGTCAGGGAGAATGTCGATATGGAGCCTGCCTTTTCGGACCAACTTCAGGACGTTGTACTCGGCGTGAGTATCGTGCGAGAGAGAATCACCTCGTCTCCAACGCTGAGCCATTGCCCGCTCGGGTCCACATCGAACAGCAGTTTTTGATTTGTTGCCGGCGGCCTGGTTGTTGTCGCTGGTCTGCTTCGGCGGAATACGGCGACAGGAGCAGAGACGTGGCCCCTTAAGTCCCAGCTGTAGATGGCATCACGTTTACGGAAGGCGCCGTAGAGGATATGAGGCTGCGTGGGATTGAATCGGAGCTTCGACAATGTTCAACGAACCATTACAGATAAAGGCAGCACACAAGCACACACCTGGGTAACAGAGGGATGAGAGGTGCCTTCGGTAGTATCGGTCCCCACGAACATCAGAGCGTGTCCCGTATCTGCGGAGAATAGCGCGATGTTCGAGTTTAACGCAGACGCGGGCGACAGGCTGCCAGCGGCGAAGAGATCCGAGTCATACGACGGGCAGAACGCTAGCGCCGATATGATTCCTGTATACAGACGACTTGTGATCTGATCAAATGATATCTCACCCGCTGGAAGAAGTTGGCTTACCCTTGAGGCCATCTTTGGACTTCTTCGCTGGAGAGGTGGCAATTCGATCGCCTTGCCCCGGTCGATGCACGTCGAACACCTCGATGGCGTCTTCAAACCCGCAGTACAGCCTATTAAAGTACCATGAGGAGCTGTCAATAACTATTGAAGAGGTATTTACTTTGTCGCGATGGCGTTGAAAGAAAGGCTATGAGGGGCAATGTGCCGTTCCCGGTGATCGACGATGCTATACGAGGCACGTAACTGAGCCAGTTATTCTGGGAACGTTGTGAGAAGGTTGGCGAGATCATCTCACCCTGCCATCTGAAGCATCAAGGAGCTTCACAGGACACTCCCTTACCGAGGCAACGAAACAATACGCGGCTGGGTTTAGACGGGAGGCCATTGGATACCACAGATAATCCAAGATCGGGGCTGGTTGACGCAAAATGGTCCGGGCGCCGCCGCCATCTTAATCACCATGAACGACGTGGGGTGAGATCAGCGGCGACATGGCATACCGGGAGTAAGGTTGCCCGTGGTGCTGTGAGCGGCGTCAAATGAGGGAGTAACAGACAATGAGGC
This sequence comes from Punctularia strigosozonata HHB-11173 SS5, assembly GCF_000264995.1. NCBI lineage: Eukaryota > Fungi > Basidiomycota > Agaricomycetes > Corticiales > Punctulariaceae > Punctularia > Punctularia strigosozonata. The sequence goes on along the minus strand of NW_006767446.1, from coordinate 135,925 downwards.
GCGATACGCACCGGTCAATGATTTGAAACGTCCTGTTCTCCGCCTGGGCCAGGAACACAGAACCATCTGGACACCTGCAAAGCACGCGACGATGTTACCTGGTGAAAGCGCGGTGATTCATATGCGAAGTCAGAACCATTTGGCGTTCCTAGGGAAGTTCTCCGGATATCCCGCGTCTGACGCGAGCTTAAAGGTCTCCTCATGCACTGGTTGATCGAAGCGTCGCGTTATTTCTGTCATCTGGGAGGACATGGTAGTGTTATTCACAACCGGGTGTCAGGCGGGAAGATCCAAGAATCAAGCAGCAGATATTCAGCAGGGGTCCTCATAGTGCACTCAAAGTGGTGGGAGTTTCAGGACCCCTCGCGACCGCTCTCGTTCATGGCCACCTTAGTCTTATCAATTCCATTCATTTCAAGGGTTTAAGCTTCGCTCTATGTTTGACTTTTGACCGCAATATGAGGCTGAAGGGTGCTCAGGCACGAATCAAGGCATGGAAGCCGAGCGCTGAAGCTTAGATTCCGTTGGCTTCTACGGCCGCGTACAGCGCGGTCCAGTCTCTACATACGTAGTCGGAGGACAGGCTCACGGTTCTATTGCCAGTCTGGACTCAGCATCATGGAGGGATGGAAGCTCGTGCGAAGACTCACCCGGACGATGCAACGGTACGTATTGACTCCAAGCGAGTGTCGGCCATGCACAAGATTGACTGCCGTAAGTAGTTCAGACAATGCATGCGCAATGGCGATGCCCGGCGGGTAGCGTAGTCCTCGCGGATGATATCGAGGCACCGCATCTGGTGGAACATGGCTACGGTATACACTTGCCCTTGCGAGTCCCGCACTAGGTGGCCTCCCGGCGGGAGCATCATGGCATATTCTTCGCCAGCTTCTTGCGATTTTGCTTGATATCGGACTGTGTTCTCTATGTACATCTTCACTGGTTCTGCGGGAGGAACGTCGAGGAAGTTGCGAGGCTGCTCTGCACGCGAAGTAAGTAACCTCCACGCGACTCTGAGCTCATACCAACCTCTCATGTATAGTCGCTTGCTCCCGTTGTCAGGCAAAACGATGACGAGAATCATGAAGATAGTCAGGCCCACGTAGGTGCAAAGTGTCGTAGTGGGTGTCGGTGCCATGATAGCTCGTACAAAGGGATCTTGCGTCGAGTTCGTCAGTGCTTGGTTTAATGCCGTTCGTGCGGTTATGTCACGCTCAAATTAGCCAAGGGAATGGCTTCCATACCCGGAGTAATAGTCCTCTTATCACGACTGGCTAAAAATGACCAACATCAAGGCGCTCTGCTCCTGGGATTGATGCTTTCCCTATGCCGTCAACTTGATGTAAGTATACCTTGCCCGCTCTCATCGCGTCCCCCTCCTCACCAGCATGCTTCGCAACGAAGGCCGTGGATCGACTCCTGCAGGCGATTTGGACGAAGAGCTACCTTTCCTCGGTGTCAAACCCGCGTCGGGTGCGCGTCTCTGCTCATCACCAATATTCCAGCAATGCTGACGTTCGATCGTAGAGTCTAGACCAGATCGTCGACAGAGTGGCGGGACACCAAACGTTTTGGTGCTGCTAGCTTGCGTTCTTTGTACAATCATTTCAGTCGCGATTGCCATCTCCGCTCCCTCCATCCAGTACCAGAACACCACCCATGAAGTCCGCCTACGGCGACCAAGCCAGTACATTGGGCTCGACAAAGTGAACAGGACCGTCCCCGGTGTGGTTCCCCCGGATCCGCTCGTCAACCACCCTCCGACGCTGACGCAAGTCAGCCGCAAGCAGCCGACCAAGGTCTTTTCGAACCACCCTCGCCGATTCTACTCTCACATCGGGGGTATGATCTATCCGGAAGATCGTCGCTTCCTCGTGACGGACGACGTAAGTTCGCTCTTCCACCACCTAGTTCGGTCGTCAAACGTTCATCGCAATGTCAGGTACACAGCATCGCCCAGTTTCGCGTGCTCGACTTCGGTATGGAGCTGTGCTCGATCGTTATAGCTGTCCCGGCAGTTCACGAACAGCTTGCCGCGAACAAGACTGCAACCATTGGCCCGGGAATGACGGCCCTCATTCACGTATTTCGGTTGGACGCAGATAACGAGCAGTTTTTCGACGCAGCTCGACTTTCCTGGAGGACTCGTCCTAAACGTCATTCAAAGCAACCCATGGCCACGCTGACGGTAGAGGCTGGCACGTCCGCGGCGACCGAGAAGTTCGATTGCCTGGAGGCCTCTGTTCATACATTCGAGTTCGCTTGCGCAGGCCGGGGTTGCCTCGTTGATTTTATGCAAGACAGGCGCGAGCCTTTGTTAGGTACGATTCGCCGTTTGTCTTTGAAAGTGGCCCAGCCATTTAAAACAGCACCCAGCTGCTCACATTGTCCAATACACCACAGTCTAGGAATGAACAGAGATTTCGTTCTCGCTTGCGATCTTTTGATATCTGTTCGGATCTCGCAATGGTTGATAGCTCGTATGTATCAAGTATACATTTGGGACAGATTGCGAACAGGATCGTTGGTGATCATAGCTCAGCTTCTCGGCACGCCTATCCCGCGAGTATCATTCTTCGCTGGAGACGAATCATGAGCATCGGTCAGGAAGTCGGAAATGTGGAAGGTCGCGTACGGTGCGTAAGTTTGTATTCTTCCCACCAATCCCAGTTGCGCGCGGAAGCCTCGTAGACCGCACTCCAATCTCTGCACTCTCTGGTAAAGCCACCTCGGTCTCTCTCGAAGTCGCGCTCCATGAAATCGTACGGCTCCAGGGTGGCGTCAGCGGAGCAGAGGAAGAGCTGTCTGAGGTAGTTCAGGCAGTGCTGGAAATGGTGCTCCTTGGCCCTCGGGTCTTCGGCGTCGACTAGGGCGACGCGGAAGACGTCCGAGACGCAATGGAGCTCATGGAACATTGCCACCGAAAACATGCGATTGTCGGGGCCCAGGCGAACGAAGCCTTCGTGGGTGTTGATCACTCGGAGAGTGTCCCATTCCGCGTCGGCAACAGGCCCTTGGAGGGCAAAGCGACCCGTTTCCTCGAAGGTCATGGCCACAGGGCCAACCTCGATAGGATACCAAAGCGGATAGTCCTCCCCGACGTACGCTATAACGCAAGTGAGCGCAACACCGTAACTCCAAGGCAACTACTGGCTTACAATATTTATGCATAGATAGCTTCGCGTTCATGGAACGTAGGACCACTCGAAGCATCATCGAGATGTTTAAAGCCAGAATTAGCAGTACGATGAAGTGTGCCATCTGCGTAGGCATACGTGAATTTGTGAGCTGTTTCGCATACGAGGAGTACTTCAGATACAAGTGCGATATTCGCTCTCCCTTCAGAGATTAATCGGCAGGCCGGCGGCATCTCGAGAACTTGTGGCAAGATCCATTTGATTAATGCTTCAGTGTGGCGATCCTGGCATGTGCAGCCAGAACGCTGGGAGAAAGTAGTCGGAAGGCACACGCGTATCAGTCGATCCTGTTTCAGCCAGTGCAATAGGTACCTCGCGCAACCATCCGCCGAGCTCCTGAGCTATATGCGTTGACGGCGTGGTAAGGGATGGAGCGGGGCCATGCGATGATGGAACGGTCGAAGGATGGTGGGACATCCAGGACAACCTCAGACAGTAATTCAAGCTCGGAATGTTCTAAAGTCGGGTTTCTCCATGTCAATCTGGCCCTGGCGGCACGCATCAGTGCACAGTGGACGTAGGCCGGATCAAGGTGAAGCTCGGTCTTCCGATGATTGTAACTCATTCGAGCTTCGACATGGTACGCCGCCCCTGGCAGATTGCAAGTATAGAATAGCAAGGCTCGCTCAGTTGGAAACGTTTGTTCCGTTTGATGAGAAACAACGGTGATGTTGGAGGTGAGAACGAGTGAAAACGTCGTGCGCAGTGACGGGCCCTTCATGCGGGCCTGGCCCAGCCAATGTCTCACGTGAAATCATTGAGTGTGCACCGTTCACTTCCGGAGTCTCGGTCCAGCACTGCACAGTGCATCAACTTCGCGTTTTGCTCAAACTGTCTCTTATTTCTCGGCATAGATGGATATGCGCCCGAACACAAAATACAAGATACATTCGCTTCAACCATTCTATCCCAATTCCTCCCACGGAAGACAAATGAATGAAATCGATCGTTGCGAGTAGTCACCAGTACGATGCACTAGGAGATGTGTGCACGATCAGCCTTTCGATCGGGGGTAGGAGAGCTGAGTCATTGACCTACCTCCGTCAAGGAGCCCAGCAAGTCCGAGGAGCATAGCCGCGGGCTTCGTTGCCACGGGGCACCCATTCGCGACGCTCTTCATTCTCGCAGTCCTTCTTGCTGAGGCTGACCAGTGGACCTGTTATTGATCATCAGTATGGTAGTCTGGCCGAACGACTGATTATCTTACCCTCAACAACTGGAAGGGCACGAGTCGACATGGCGATGGCGACGGTAAAGATGAAGACTGCAACACGAGTGAAGAGCATGGTGTTCGCGTCGCAATACGTTGAACCGGATAGAGGGTGAGTCTCTGGCAGCATCTGCGTCCTTCTTATCCTCTTCGTTGTATTGTAATTTTAGTGGCATTCCTCACATGTAGCTATGCTGCAGGAATCGCTGGCAGCAGCGCTGAAAAGTTGCAGTATCTCACAGCAGCTCTGAAAATAAAACGCATCAAGAAGCCATCGTGCTCATGTGCACTCCATGTTCTATCTAAACGCTACGAGGCGTCAGCCACAGAGTAAGCACTCCTCGTGTGCTTCTGTTCCGCACGGGCACGTCAAGGTGGTAAGAATATCGTGAACGCAGCGAATCCGAGCATCCCTATTCGGGAGATTCAGGAACAGAATCATGGTGTAGTTTTGACGTGGGCGGTGCAATCCGCTCGTGGCAACCGACAGAATGCCTAAACCCATTGCTCGGTTGGGCGCACTCATAACTAAGCTTCAATATTGCGTGACACGGACTGCGTTCACCATTGCACAATGACTTCCACTCCCTTCCATATTCGAGAATTGACATCGCCCGAAGGTCGGTATGTCCTTGTGTTGAGGAACAACTGGCTCAATTTCATTTCCTAGACGTTCAGTTGAGGCAGATAGCTGATATTCTGTACGAAGGCTTCAAAGACGTCGGTATGGCTGTATTGCACGTTCCATGATCATTAACCACGATTGATGTTGTCTACCCTATATAGACCCTATCTCGTCTTTTGCTTGCGGGGACGATCCTGCGCTTATGCGAGAGTTTCACCATGCTACCATGGCAGGCGCAGTGATAGGCGGGCATGTCTTTGTTGCCGAAACTATCTCCTCGCCCAAGAAGATCATAGGCTGCGTTGCATTTTTTGGCCCCGGTAGCGACGTCTTGGGAGAGTCAGTTCATCCTTGTTATCGTCTCAACCAAAAATCTTAGGAAATTCTCTGCAGTGAGGAACAATTATCCCAAGGCTTCAACAATTTCCTATCCAAGCTTTCCCCAGACGTCGTTGATTGGTGGATGGGAGTAAGAATTCCTCGCGACATGCAAAGCAGAACCATTGACTATTCTCTTCTCTCGATAGTTCATGCCGAAGTTCGCTGCGATGAGCGATGCGATCCTTGGACCGGGAGTCAAGGAATCCGGATGGAAAATGAATTGTCTAGCCGTGTCTCGTGAGTTCAGAAGGAAAGGCGTCGGAACGGCACTGGTGAATGCAGGCGAGGATTTGGTATGTTGCACACCTCCAACCTTCAATGGATTCTGATTCCATCTCACCACATCTGCGAAGGCGCGCAAAGACAAAAACGCTTTGATTTTTGAGGGAGGCTCGGAGGGGGTGAGACATTCTCATACATATCTCGCACTACTCTAACTGGTAGTATCTGCAGACGGAGCTGTATTGTAGGATGGAATATGACCTTGTCGGTAGCCAGAGCATAGGGGGAGATGCCGACCCAAAGTTCAAGTCGCCGATGGAGAAATTGACTCTCAATATATTCCGCAAGGACTTTCGCTGCTAGATAGGGCGGATCATGATATATCGGGGTTACCTCTTCCATTGAAAACACGATATGTTCATTGAATGATATCGAAGGATTGCATTCGGCTTAATGCCGAGCTATGACTACCGATACTGCTTCGTTGATGACCATATAAATAACTTAACGAGATCGGTTGCAACTCAACAGCTTGTAATCGACAAGCGTCGTAGAACGCTACCAAGGGGCTGAGTGCGAGGCAACGGTATGATTGACACTGAATCGAGCATGTCAATAGGTGGCATCCCAGGTGAGCGAACCTCATGCTCCAATCCCGCAATAGAGGACACGCTCTATCGACGATCATTACACACCAGACAAGGCACAGCTTGAATGAATAGACTAATGAACGATGCCACCTCGGAATCACATAGCCCCGGCAAAATATCGAACAGTCAGACTCACACCGGTACCTTATCGGTCACTAAGTACGAGATGCGGGGGGTAACGGTGGTGTCCGACAAGATGGTGCCTGAGATTCTCAGACGTATTTTTGACTTTTCGGCATGGTGGCAGATCTACCACATAAAGGCTAATCTCCGGCGACGTCGTACACACAGTAGGTCTATACTTGAGCATAATCATGACAGGCCCATACCGTCGCAAAGTAGACGGATTTCTACGGGAGCTTCGGCATACAGTCTGATAATCAGTACCTGAGGCGAACGTCTTGGCAGCCGCCATGGGTTCTACGTGTTTATAACCCTGCAGGAAGCAGGCAGCGCTATAAACGCCCCCGAACATCACTTAATACACTGTACGACAATGTCCGTACACCACCCCGCTTCCTCTTGGGCTCCTGACGAGGACGGTGCTACACTATGGCTGGAACGAGCGATGATGGCGGGCGCCAACATTAGTTTTGCAGCCTACGGTATGTCGACGTATCATGTTACAGGACGACGAACGAAGTGCTGAGGATAGCTGATATAGGTGTTACTGCGACCCTATACTTCATATGCTTCAGTCATCTTTGGTCGGAGCTCAAGCGCAGGAAGCGTTCGACAATATGGCATTTGGTGTACATCACCACGATATTTAGCCTGAGCTCGATCGCCGCTGGTACCAACATGCGCTTCTCCGAATTGGCTTTCATCGACAACCGGGATTTCCCTGGGGGGCCGGCAGCATATTCCATTGCCGAGAACTCGATATTCATCAACTTGCTCGGAACCGGCGTCGTGTTCGCGGCTACCTGGTTGCAGGATGGACTTCTGGTGAACCTTCATCGCTTCTGTATCACAGTGACATAACGTTGATCGAAAACTCGTTAGCTCTACCGCTATCTTGTCATCTGGGGATTCAACTTGTGGATGCTTATCATTCCCGGCTTATTGTTCCTGGTTTCCGTCAGTAAGTGGGATTCGTACACTATATTGCGGACGATGTGCTCACATCTGGCCATACAGTCATGTCATGCTTCCTCCTGGCACAACTTTGCCTCCCCGGAGCGACCTTATGGGAGACATCCAACGTCAACTTCGCGCTTGTCTACTGGTCGACTTCAGTAGCTACTAATTGGCTGCTGACCCTGCTCATCGTCGGCAAACTGGCCTACATGCGACACCGTGTACGCAAGATCATGGGCGCCGACCAACGCTCGCCCTATCTGTCAGTTTCCACGATGCTCATCGAGTCCGCGGCCCTGTACTCGACATTCGCTATCGCGTTCATGGTCACTTATGCGCGCAACGACACGGCTAATTTCTTGTTCTTCACCACCCTCAGTCAAGTGCAGGTAAGTAACAGTAGCACATGCGACAGATTATGATCCGTAACGTTCATCTTTGCTAGACAATCGCGCCGCTCTTGATCGTGCTTCGTGTAGCGCAAGGCAGGGCCTGGACATCACAGACCTTGAAGGAGACACGCTCTACGCTGGCGTCCACGTCGAGGAGAACTGCGATTCCACTCCAATTCTCTAAGGCATCTGGGGTCAATACTGGTCAGACAAACATGAAGGACAGCTTCGCCTCCAACACGGCCATCGGTACTCATGGCTCGATCGACGATATGTTCGCCGATAAGTAGTATCGAGGATGCAAACGTCACTGCCCTTGCTTCAACGTCCTCAGTCAGATATTACGTATCTATGGTTCGCTTGACAGCGATGTCTACTTAGTCACAACATATATATTAGCCTTATTGCGTCACGGGGATCATATAACGTACTCTGAGTAACGCAACGCCTACAGGGCCCGGGAATCAACAGGTTCCACCAAGCTCATCTTCACCTTCCCCCTTTGCGTATTCCTATCCTTCTCCACTTCCATGTGAACTACAACCTTGTCGAAGACAGATATAGGAACCTCTGTGCCGTTCGTTGATGGTACGGATACTGTATAATTGTCGGCGTCGAACTTGACATCCCGCTTGAACATAACCAGCCCTTCTAAACCCAGCCTAAAACGTTGTCACAATATATAACAGGCTGCCTGTTGATATGTTTTAACTCACTTATGGACGAACACTCCTACACCGTTCTTGAACGTTCGGATAACAAACGCTTCCTCTTTGACATCACCCTGTCTCTCCGCACGACTCTTCAGCGCCAAACCGACATAAAACTCGACGCTAGCCCGGCCCGCCATCTGGGCCATGCGATGCCGCCGATTCACGACGTCGAGAACACGTTCAACGTGCGATTTCGAGTGTAAACTTGGATGCAAGGGCCAATACGAGATTGCTGCAGATAATTGACGATGAACGAGTACATCTACCGCGAAGTTAGTACGCCGGGAGGATTCGACTTGCGCAAGGTATGTACCTGCATAACGCCGGATGGGACTCGTGAAATGCGTGTAGATGGGGCTGGCGAGTCCATAATGTCCAAAAGTATCGCGGGCGACGCTTCCGGAATTGAAGTACTCCGCGGAAAGCATACATCTTGTCGCCATTATCCGGACCAGAGTGTTGAAGGCGGGTTCTTTGGGGTCCTAGGGAGTTGCATGATGTTCATAACTGAACGTACGCGCGGATGAAAGCGACACCGTACCAGGCATTGGTCCAAAGACTTCGCCAAGGCACCCGAGCTGGAGACGTCCAGGGTGAGGCCTTTCCGTTTTTGCAGAATATCTTGCAGTTTCTCGAAGTTAGTTCGTGGGGGAGGTAGATGACGTCTATCGAGACCCGTCAGTGTGGTGGCGATGATGTACGAACGGCTCGCTTACCTGAGAACAGCGGTCTGAGGGAACGTTTCTTGGATTTTCTGTGCCACGCTGATGTTCGCGAGTAACATGAATTCTTCGACGAGGCTGTTGGTTTCGAGCATTTCCTTTTGTTCGACATCGATGGGATCGGACGATTCCGCGCTGTCCATATGAATCTTGACTTCGGGGGAGGCGAGATTGAGTGCGCCCGCAGCCATCCTACCAGCCTTCAGCTTCAAAGCCAGCGAGTTGAGAAGCCGTATACTCTTCGTGAGCTCGTCGTTGAGATTCCTAAAGAACGATAAGAATCCGTTATGGGTGATGCCATTCTCAGAAGCATAACTCACGGATCATCTTTTCGCATTTGCGCCTCCTTGTACGTGAAAGCGGCCTTAGAGGCGATGACTGACTTCGTGAAGCGTACTTTCACGATTTGCGCGTTCGGCGTGAGTTCCTGTAGACCGCGCAATGAGTAATCAGTCGGCATCCAGTATATCCCATGTTGCGTACCCAAATGCATGAGAAGGCAAGGCGCTCAACGTAAGGCCGCAGTGAGCATAGGTTCGTCCCGAGCAACGACGGTAACATGTCGATTCGTTTATCGACGAGGTAAACGGTGGTGCCTCGTGCAGCCGCTTCGTTGTCCATAGGGGTGTCCGCATGGACGAAGTGCGACACATCGGCAATATCTAGCAAGGAGTTGAATAAAAGCGTCATCAAGGACGGAGGGGAACTCACGAACGCCAGCCTCGATGTTGCCATTCGGCAGCAGTCTAGCATGGAGAGCGTCATCGATATCTTGACAGCCAGGGGGATCGATACTGCATATAATCATGTCCCTCAGGTCCTCTCTGTCCCTCCACTCCGGACTGGTATCCGACTTGGTCGGAACGACCCACTTATCGCCTTCCACGGGCAAGCAATCCAGTATCGCTTTACCGAACGGCCTATACGGCACTTCGTACTCGAGAAGTAGGCTCTCCTGCTCCGCTTCCTTGCTTTCTACGCGGCCCAAGGCACGCACGAAATGGCCCTCGGGATACCGGGATGTCGGCTCCCATCGATCGATGGTAACGAGGATCTTCTGGCCAATAAGCGTCGGCGCCTGACGGGTGCGCATACGGATGCGCGGAAGAAGGCGTGAGACCGGAGTGGCAAATACTGTCTGCTGAGACAAGGAAGTTGCGTTTAACGAGCTGAGGGAGGTACTGTCGATGTGGCAGACATAGCTACAAGGTGTCATTCAGCATTCAAGCTCAACGTTCTGTAGGGGAAAACATACGCGCGCCAGTTACGCTTGATGACGCCAACAACGCGTCCTGTCGGCTGCTTCTCGGAGGCAGCGCGGGAAGCCTCTGCTTTAAGGACTTTTTGTTCCTCTACCACGGAGTCCAATTCTTCAGCCTCCTCGTCAGAGTCGTCTGCGTCATCGTTTTTCAGGGTCGCTGCCATACGCTGCCATAAGATCGACATCACCATAGCCGTTGGGATCGCACTTACATTCCTGATCAATTACTTCGTTCGTAGGAGCCTTCCATTCGCTCTCATCAAAGACTTCGACGACCACAACATCGCCTTGCACTGCACGGTTCATGTTCTCTCTACCGAGTAAAAGCACTGGCTTGGTGAAAGCAGGGACGGGCACTGTTCCCTAGGATGATAATCAATTGTCAATCATGATACGCACTTTAGCCAGACGATGATCCTTACTTCGAGGTAGTTGAACGGACTGGCATTGAAGTGTCCCTGATGAAGTTCTCCCCCCTTGACGCCTGCAAGAAGTGTGGCGTGTGGCAGATACTAGATGGAGATGTAGACGATATATCATAGGGAAAGGGTTTTGACATACATCTGGATAAAGCGCGGCACGAGTGGCGGCTCGCGTGGGTTCGATATATTCGCCCCCGACGGAAAGCAGATCCATCAGTTGAGCTGACTCCTTCATACCTTCCACATAACGACGCACTATACAGAGGATCAGCGCATATCGCAGATTTGAGCTATACGGTCGGTACATGAAACGCAGCTGATGCCTTCTTTCTCAGCTTTCTGACGATTCGCGACGTCATCGGTCAAGAGTACGACAGTCGGCAGTGTGCTCTTCGCGCTTCGAGAGACCTTGCGTATGGCCGACAAGTGAGCGTTGTACCACTCTGTTGCTTTTCGAATCCCTATAATTTTGTGAGTATCTCGATCATATGCTCCATTAGATGATGCAGACTTGCCTCTGTCATTACGGTCATTAGGCGTTTCACCTTCTTCCCGAATGATCGCTGTTTCACTAATCGAAAGAGTCACGGACTGATTTTTAGGGACGTTGGGGAGGCACGCACGATCTGTACTCGTTGTAGAAGACCCATATTCGCTTGTCGTCGGCTTTGATCAAAGCCTTCAGCCGGTTGTAAAGGGGTAACGATCTGTGCCGCACTTCTTCCAGAACAGTTTGAAGAAGGATAACGGGCGGTGAGAATAGGGTTGATTCGAGTAGATCCATCTACGAAATGTCTCAGCAAGCCATATTCGAGCACAGGCAACCTAGGCGCTGCGCTCTCGTGTCTCGCTGAGGGTTATCTGACCAGATGGAAGAATCAAAGCTTACCTGGGCCAGAAAGATATTAGTATCCGGCAAGACGAAGTGACCATGAGGGAAGCTGGCATGCTGGCGATCTCCAGAAATTGGGAGGAAGTTAGATGCTGATCCCGATGGTGCATGTTCACATTCTCTGCAATCCTCGATACCGCAGCCAACATCGTCACGGAGATATCTCTCTCGAATAACTGGTTCCTGCTCAGCGACGTCATGGACAAGATGCTCAACAAACCCACCTTTGATGACCTTCCCCCGCGCGGTTTTCTTGAAAAACTTGCGCTGAGTGATCACAGCGTCCATACGGGGACGTTTTCGGATTGTGATTTCGACCATCCCCGACCCGTACAGAGCTAGTCTGAACACGAATGTGACAGAGATGCTCGTGAATGAATAAGAGACGCAGGAAGACACCACCGAACGAATTCGACCTTCCCCTCCGCGAACGCGAACTAGCAAGCTGCATCACGTGTCACATTGAATCTGCGTCGGAGACACAAACGTGGGCGTCGACGAGACACCTCAAGCTCGATGATACTTATGAGTACACGCAGTAGTTAGTGAAACAATCATGCATTTTCAATTCCACCGGCGCATCTAGTAGATAGCCGCTCGATCCTACATCGAAGTCGCTAGTGACGGAAGGAGACTTTCAAGTCTAGTCATAACCTCGTCCGCAACAGGTCTCTCCGAGACCTGGGTAGATAGGCATGATCTAACAAGTTTCCACAACTCATCGCTCAGTAATCTGCCATGACATTGTTCGGCGCCGGGTCTAGCTGGTGGTTCGCCTTGGCAGACCATTATGATTGCTCTAAAATCGTCAGCTTCGTGATGGGGTCTCTCTAAGGTAAAAATCTGGCATGATATATGAGTTCGCGGGTATAAATGCCCAGACTTCTCGGGCATACCTCGATGATCGTCCATCCGAAAGCATAGACATCGCTTTCTTTGGATCTGACGCCGTCGTCCAGCAAGACTTCTGGGGCACACCAACGAAAGGTGCCAATGAATTTGGCTTGTGGAGCAGAATTCGATGCGGTTATGAAGTTGGCAAGGCCGAGATCCGCGACCTTTGGACAAAAATCCTTATCTACAAGTATATTGTTCTTCCAAATCTGTCAGATGGTGTCATCGCACGAACCTCAGACGCACCCCTCGAAGGTCTCCATGCACAATCCCTTGTGAATGAAGGTAGGCGAGTCCTCTGCAAACCTGCCATATCTAAACCAAATTTTAGAAGTTGTTCGGAAGGGCATGTTGCTTGCATACGAGTTGAGTGACGTCGACGCCATGCGAGCGTGAATCCGCCAAGAAGTGGCGTAAAGTCCCATTTTCCAACCAAGGAGATATCAAGCTGGAACGGTCGAACTCTTCTGAGTGAAGGCCGACGAACTGTAATACGTTAGGGTGCGTCAGAGTCCTCCATATAAGGGCCTCTTGGCGTAGCATCTGAACGTCGTTGGTATCGCACCAGTGAACCGATAGAACAAACTCACCCATGCCGCACTGATTTTGACGAAAGGATGGAACCGTTTGATGGCGACTTCGCGACCGCGATAAAATCCTCGGTAAACGGATGAGAAACCGCCTCTCGCCTCTGGCTCTGCGATATTCTCGTACTTCACACCATTTATGAACAGCGCCGACGGGAGCACTTCGCTCGATGCCGATACTTGTACAGAAAGCTCTGTCATGTTCTTGCAGAGCGGGCGCGTGTTCTCTTTCGTCCTCGGCGTAGCATCTTGGGCGGTTTCTAAGACCTGACATGCGTCAGATGCATAAGATAGGAGCTTAATTGGTGTACGCACTAACTGTATAATATCTAAGAACGTTTCTGCTTCCCGCCCACGTAGCAACGCAGCTGCACGCCGTGCCGATCGGGATTCGAGGATCCGTACAATGATGGCCTGTAGCATGTGCGGACGCTCATGAAATGATACGACGACGCTAGCATCATCGTTGTAATCTGCCGATGACTTGACCTATTCGGCAATTAGCTGTGCATGTAGCAGAACACAAGAGATACAAGCTTGCCTCCGCGAGCTGTTGCGGAAACCGATCACGGAATAGGGCGAAGGCTTGCTCCGCGAATTGCTGATGGAGCTGCTTTCTAACCCGCAGCGTGATTGATTCGGGAGACGGATCACGATGGAATTCAGAGGAGTGAAAGGCTACAAGAGCTTCCACGGCCTGTTCATCTGTCATGTTCTGGGCAACCAGACCCTGCTTGTTGAAGAAGGCCAGAAGGTGCCTCATGATGCTCGGTTCGCGGAAGACCTCAAGCCATCCGCCGATGTAAACCTCATACGGAAACTCCATGTAGCACCCCAGTACCTCGGTCAACCTATGTCGATCACGGTCCAGAAATTCCTCGAGTTCGGCTATCCAGTCCCAGGAGTACTTTTTCGGACGTGTTTCTTGTATAGTAATCAGCTGGTGTGAAAAATGTGGAGACGTTCATGAAACATACTCATGGGCATGATTTCATAGAAGTGCGCGAGATCGTCATAGAACATATTGAGGTGCAGCTGCACGATGCCTACTGGGTCAGAGAGACGCTCTTCGGCAGAAAGAGTAATGGTAGGATCAATGTGCGTTGCAGAACGTTTCAGGTTTGCGAGACTGGAGAATATGTGAGTTGTCTTCTTCCGGGAACGTACCAGGAGATTCGTCACTCACAGCATGAATGTGGCCATGATATCTGTAAGCAGACTCAAAACCTGCATGAAGGGTTTCTTCTCGCCCTTATGCTCGAATTCCATCTTGTACACCTCAAAATAAGTTTTTAAAGAGGCTGATAAGTTGACATCAGCGAGCGAACAGCTTCACAAAGTGGAGTCGCATCACGTTCGATGATAGGCCATTCGGTTCTTAGTTGTGCAAGGTTGTAGATAATTGCCTCCGTTCGGAATAGCCACGCCTCGTGTTCGCTCCGTCGTGTGGCTGCCCCGGATCGATCAGACGGCTCTGACGACTGCCTTAACCACCCGGTGAGTGTATTGAGAAAAGACATGGCGAGAGTAGAGCATGACATCGAAGGGCGACGGATTGCCCCCTACTCTTATGATTGACCTATATTCAAGACGTATGTTGGTCATGTTTGGGCGTGTAGGTGCAGGTGGGCTTCGGTGGACCTGAGAGCGGAGGTGCGTGAGCGGCGACGTAAGGATAGACACTTCATCGCGAGCGAACCAGTTTTAGCACCATCCACCTGACAGGAGTGAGTTCGTGTGCAAAAGAGCTTGACGACGTAACATACCTGTTTATGACAGCCTCACGGTTCATATACACACGTCCGTGGCCCCTCTCTACTCCGTACGCCTTCAAGCCACTGCGCATGTGAGTAATTTGAGTTCAAATCTCTTCGATAGTATGATAGGTGGGTGCACGAACGAGGCGCATGAGGCGCATGCGTCAATGCATTCGATTCCTTCTCAGGGGGGCACGACCATCGTTGCAAGGCGTATTCATCATCGATCCGATCTTGAGAAAGTGTTCATTCCATGCTTCACGATTCTCGTTAGGATACGTGTCAAGCAAGTCGTGGTGTCCGGAACCTGCATTATGCACGAGACGCATCCAGGGATATGCGCTGGCGATCATCCAACGACTACTTAACGTTACAACCGGGGTGAAGTCATGCAAGTCCTTAGTAAAAGGGAGCCAAGAATCGGTGTAGAGTGTTCGTTTGCATTCCGAGACGGTCCCGGTTGAAGATGGAAGCGGAGGAAGACAGCAATGCATGGCGAGCGGCAGCTACGCGTCAAGAGCCTCAGCCTGAGTATGGTCACGCAAATACTCGGTGAACGCGGGAGTCGTCTGGTCTGATGTCAGGCGTAGTGCCTATTCCCGTCACTGTCGGAATAATTAAATAAAACCTGTGTAGGCACGACGACCGCCCGCAAGACGAGGTTGCCGAAACAGACGCGGCGAGCAGCGGAGCAGGGGGGGGGCATTAGAGTTGGAGCGCGAAAGCTGCATGACGGCGCAATGGCGTTCGCCGGTCAGAACAACAAGCTAGTACGCGTTCACAATGTGATTCTATTCGCTACGCTCAGTATGAAGACTAACTATTCCGATCACGAGGGAGCCGTGCATGGGAAGTCGAGCTGTTAATCCATCGTATCAGTCGAAGTCCGTGTTCACCAGGCCTCCAGAGATATCGAGTTTTACTCACGTCGCTAGCGCTAACGATGTTCTTACAGACGTACTCCGGCGAACCACTCGGCGGAGTGATATTGGTTCCGACAGCGGTGATGTCCGTACAGTTCGCGCTGCACTCAAGGTCCACGACGACTTGTTTTTCCGCTCCTGAGGACGTGCCGGTGACATTGATATCTGAATCGCGAATTCGGCCAATATGAGCAAATCACCAGGCTTCCAGATGACGGAGGACATACAATGAACATCGGAGATGCTGAGCGTGCTGGGGAATTCAGCGCAGGTCGCCGCAGCCGTCGAGTAACACTGGTCAATCAAAATCGGATGATCGACGTTTGCGACTGAAATTCACGTCAAGATTCACGTTAGCGCATCACGAGAACAAAAGCGGACCTTGGAAGTTTGTGAAAGTGACGTTTTTGACGAAGCCCGTTCCGCCGCCCGCCGTGCTATTGGCGAACGGCGAACCACCAAACACCTTGATCCTCGCGCCGTTCTGCGCGTTCTTCATCACGATGTCGGAAACGGATATGTTCGCAACGATATCGGTCTCGCCGGCGTACTGCCCAAGAGATCCGACGGAGATGCCGTGGCTTCCGTTGCAATTCAGATGACTGACGACGATGTTCGTGCTGTTTGGCTTAAAGGAGACGCAGTCATCTAACACCAGGAGCGTAAGGTACAGTGTAGCGAATAGCATCCTGCAGACGTACCGTCATTGTTGATAGTTGAGTTTGTAATGGTGACGAAGGAACTACGGTAAATGTCCCAGCCGTCCGAGTTCGCAGGAGGAGCGCTGGAATTATAGGACACCGTGTTGATGTTAATGCCTGTTGACGTGATATGACATGGTCAGGGCTTGGACGTGCATGCGATTCCCGGGGCAATCGCACCCTTATACGTGACGTTCGTGCTCTGATAGACGAAGTTATTCCAGAACGGCGATCCGATCATGTGAAGATCCTGGATGACGACGTTCGATGCATTCCCAACGGTGAGTGGCACGGGTCGCGCAAAGGTGCGAGAAGATCCGCCCGCAGTGCCGGCGTTCGGGAATGCGGCCTGGTGTTCCCACCAGACTTGCCCGTTGCCGTCCAACGTTCCGCCACCGTATAGATGGATGTTGTCGCCCGAAAGGAACCAGAAGGTTGTCCTGAACAGAGTATGAGCGAAGAAACGCGCACTGGACGCGAAGACTTACGCGTTTTGGTAGGTGAGGAATAGACTTTGCGGTGACCACTTTGCAATGTCCGGTGTGTATTGAACTGGGCCAAAGTCAGTAAATAAGCGAGTATCGAGCTTGATGCAGCTCACCTGTACCACTGAGGTCAATCTCCACATTCTTGAGGCCAGTTGTCAACAGCAGCGTATCGACGACGTAGTATTCGTCAAGAGTGATGCGACCGTTCTTCCCGCACCGCTCGAAAGCGGCCAAGATGTTGGGGCCATCATCTTGCCCAGCACCCAGTGCCTTGACCTTGCAAGTCAAGACCGCAACAGCGGGGCCCGCCACAGAGACGGCAGCGAGTACTGCTTGGAACAGCTGGGTGCGCATGTTGAGCGTACGAGGTCGTGCTACGCGCTGACCCTACGCGCCCCTATATATTTGTATCTTTAAGCCACATGAGTCCCTTGTTGACGCTAGAAAATTCTGTGGACGGGCGCGGAGACGGTCCACGCCGGGCCGACGTCGGGAATAGACCGACGGGAGGTCAGCTGGTCGACGCCGTCATCCGCGTTCGCGTCCATGGACGCTCGGCGATTGTCGTTCCCTCATTGTATATGGAGACCGGGACCGTCTTCGTGATATTGTAGAAGCAGTTCGCGAAGAAAGCTTAGGGACCGTCGACGCAAGAGCGTAAAGGTAGAGGCGTCGGCCTCCTACCAAATTAGTCAATGCGACGTCGGTATCAGGTGACCCCGATGACTCCGAAGCGCAGGCCGGTCGCGCCGGCTTGTCTTGTCACTTCATCGTCACGATGAACACTTGCGACTACGCCTGCGCATGCTTGCCCTGTGCCGTGGCTAATCGAGACTAGCTCAGCTCACACGGCGGCCTGAAGTACGACCGTCCAATACGGCGGGATATCGACCTGTGGCTGAACCGTACTCACGCGGGTGAAGACGAACCCATACGCCAAGCAGTTGGCATCGCGATTCGCAGACACCGAACATGTTGGCCGCCGATATCACGGCATAGAGGTTGCGACCCGTGCAGAATATGCGTGCGGAGATCAACGCACTGGATGGTTATGGCCCACTCGTTGTGAGAATAAACCGCAGGAAAGCGGGATCTACTCGATTCTATCTGCATTTCGCATGTTCGCGCGTCGTCAGTGAAGTCTGCGGGATGTGACTTTCTGGTGACCTTAACAAGGTGTAGTGCGGGACAAATATTGCAATATACGGACCCACATACGAAAGTGAGTGATTCGCTACTCGCCTCGAACATAAGGACCCACAGAACAAAGTCGTCGGAAATGATTCGCGTAGGCTGCTTCCTTCAGAACGACTTATCTTCCGGACACCATCGTCTATCGATCCGTCGATGGAGTTTCCTTGGACAGTCTGATGGACCCCGCAGAGCTCTCCCTGCCAGCGGACGAAAAGGAAGCATGGCTCATACGGACGGAAGCCACCATATACAATCCCTTACCGGTCGTGGAGAAATGGCGTTTCGTGAGAAGTGCGCGTCCTTCATATCTTACTCTGCCGCCCGTGAACCCGTGTCATTCTAGACCTGGTGGCCCAATACCTCGACTTATACAAGGCTGAAAAGGCTCGGGACAAATGGGATAAGAAAGTGGTTCCCCTTCTGATCAAGATCACGGATGCCGTGAGTGCTCTGACACCGTGAGTGGAACGATATAATGAATGAATTTCTCTAAGGATGAATGTTTCGTAGCCTCTTAACGTACGAGCCTGACAATCCGCGCCGTGACCGCACCACATCAATAGAGGAGTGGATGGGTACCCTCCTTGAAGACGTTGAACGCCGCATAGCGAACTCCATTGCATTGATAGATCACATGAGCAAGCTCTCGTTCATAGGTAAGTATGACGCAAAATCATCGCCTTGCTCAGGCCTGTTCACTGAAGGTTACCAGCACGTCGGATGAGCTCCGCAAAGCAACTCGACCACCTGGTAGCCGAGTATACCGACAACTTTCGATACTATCGCGGGAAGATCCAGTCAGATCTCCTTTACTATTTCGAACCTGATTTTGCAGACTCGGAACCTCTTCGATGGAAAAAGACAGGCTGGTTTGACGCGTTTCGAGAGCCCCAGATCGTCCGGAGGATGATGGAATTCTTGCAGTCGCGGGGTGTGGATCAGAATCGGTTGACAGATGCTCAGATTGTTTCGGAAGTGGAAGCGTTTTACGACCATCTGCAGCAAAACGGAGAATCCGGATCTCTGGATTCGCTTCCGAAAACGGCAGCTGATCGGTCACACTTTGCCCGGGAGGCTTGTGCCCTGCTGCGTACTCACTTCCCGCACCAAACGGAGGCGGTCGGTAGCATATCGAAATCGAGCGATCACTGAAATCTGACATCTGCTCAGATGGCTGCTCGACTGGGGAAACTAGACGATGCGACTATCTTTACTGCTTTCCAAGAGGATCCCCAGTTTGTCACGAGCATCGTCACCGCCATTATCGACTCCGATGAGGCCAAAAAGACCGCGGCTCAACTCCGAGATCGCGCAGCGCAGTGCTTCTTGGACATCTTGCAGATGGTTCGTGGCCTCTTGATTAGGATGCTATGCTCCAATGTGTTACTAGGTTATAGATCTATCTCGCTACTATTCTCCAAACACGTACTCTCGGCATCAATCGATAATGGATCGCCTGCGGAAGCTATCGATAAAAATATGCAAGGCAAGCGACTCGCTCCCCACGTCGCTCTTCATCAAAGGCATACAAGTGAAGAGCGGCGACGCCATCGCTTGGGGTGGTTTCTCGGACATTTTTCGGGGCTCATATCGTGGGGTTGATGTCGCTCTGAAAAGAATTCGTATACCACTATTGGAGAGTAAGGAATGGGTGAGCACTGCCCTCCCGATTGTCAGCCCTTCTTCGTGGTTACATATTTGTGGTTTAGATGTTGAGACAAGAAGCCCTCATCTGGAGAAGTCTGAAACATCCAAACGTCTTGCCATTCTACGGAGTGGATCGAGTATCGCTCACGTATCCATTTTTGGTGTCGCCCTGGCTACGACGCGGCAGCTTGTCCAACTATATGAAGCACACCTCTGCGCAACTGGATCATGCATCCCTTGTACGCATTGTGCTTCGGCTATCGCGATAGCATCTAAGGATATCCAGATCGGGAAGATATGCGACGGATTAGAGTACCTTCATTCTCGAGATGTTGTTCACGGGGATATCCGAGCGGTAACGAACCACTTTACGACTCAGTTTCCGGCAATGTACGCTTACTGCGGATGACACAGGGAAATGTCCTTCTTACCAACAATATGGAGCCTCGTCTAGCAGATCTTGGCCTCGCGACCCTCTCAAATGCGACTGCCAGCGCCAACCCCAATGACACGCCAGGCAGCACGCGATGGATGGCTCCGGAGCTATTGAGAGCAGGCCAGCCTCACTCGAAGGAAAGTGATATCTACGCCGTCGGGTGTACCATCATAGAGGTGCGAGACACATGCTCCTTATCTACAACATGAGCGAAAAAGCTGACACTGGGCCAGCTCTATACGCGCAAACCCCCGTTCTCCGACATCCCGCTCGACCTGAGGGTGATGATCATGGTCTATGAAGGCCAGAGGCCACATCGGCCGTTGGCGGGGCAATGCATCGGGCACCCCATGACGGATGATGTATGGCGCCTTGTTGACAGTTGCTTGTCATCCGAGCCTAGAAAAAGGCCGCTACCCGCCATGGTTCGTGATCGTCTAGCTAGCATGCAGACCCAGCCGATCATTTACTGAACCAGTACTGAGCGCGACGGTTCATGCATATTACTGTTACACAAGCAGTGCTACCTGTCTTGATATCATGTCTGCATGCGGCCTCTGGGAGGCTATAGGTGCCAAGCATTGCTCGGTGAGTGCCCATAGCGTATCAGGGTAGATGGCTCCGCCGCATTGCGCTGGGGTAGGACGTAAAGGCTTGTAGCCTTCGGATATCCTGATAGTGACTCGGTATTCCGAGTCGATCTCCAGATAAGGAGCTCGCTGAGTGTACAGCTGCGTCCATGGTGAGATGTAGAGCTCTAGCATGACGGTTGCGAGCCTACTTCAAGCATGACGCATCCTAAAGACCATATATCACTCTCACGCGAGCGATCTGCGCCGTCGTTCTGGAGTAACTCAGGCGCCAGCCATCTTGTGTTTCCATGACCGGCGACCTTGTAATCCGAGGCGTTGGGATCCGCGAAGTTAGCGAGTCCCAGATCAGCGAGCCGTGGTTGCTGATCGTTATCAACGAGGACGTTTCCGCCTCGTAGATCACCATGAACAATGCTTTGTGAGTGGAGATATGCCAATCCACTGGATATCTTGCATATCTACAGGAGAGTGGTCGGCATGATACTCGCCGGAAGGCAACTGGCGTACCAGGTCGATCAGATTAACTGTATTGATAGGAAGGCTTGAAACCCAGTCTATAACGCTGCCTCGTTCGCACCAGGGCAATACTATACATGGAGATTCGAGAACGTCTTTGTCCATCCCGAGGAAGGCAAGAACGTATGGATGTCGCATTCGGGACCAGATGAGCGCCTCCTGATAGAAGACCTGTCCGCAGCGTCGAAGTGTTACGCTGTCTCTCGACACGGAACGACTCACCCACTCCAGATGGCCAGAGAGATTGGCACGAAGGCGTTTCAGAGCAACAACCTTACCCTCCAAGGTCCCGCGGTAGATGCTGGCGAACCCCCCAAACCGAACGGGATTGAACGACGCTAGCTGGACGCCATTGACGTATAGTTTGGCCGGTAATGCTCGACTCTCCCTGCCAACCTTGACGTACAGGTAGCGCATGCGGTCGAGGATTTCCCTTGCTTGACTGTGGAGGGACGGAGACCATTTGTTCTTCGCGTCCATCACCTACCAACTGTTTGTGAGCCATCGAACGAACCCTTCAGTTCTGTGGGCGAATCACTAGCTGCAATATGTCAAGGAAGCGTTCAGCCTCGCGATTACGGAGTTCGGCTGCTCTTGACCGGAGGGTCTGCGAGTTGACAATCCGCCCGACAACTCTTGTCAAAAGGCGCGTATTGTCCCGGCAGGATCGCAACATCTGTTCTTCCGTACTGAGCTCCAGTTCATTGCACACCTATAAAGCACCGGAAATGAGTGATAGCATCACCGTCACTGGACTGTATCGCACTCACATCGTCGAACTGCTCGGTAAAATGAATTCTAAGCAGTGCAACGGCCTCACGTGCAAATTGCGCGGCCGTGAGACTGGTCTCGGCGATCGGACGAGGAACATGACCTGATTGCTGTAATTCCCGTCGGAAGTCGGCGACCACTTGCTCGAGCTCGATGTCCGACGCGCGGTTTTCTTGTATACCTCTGGCTCGGAAGTAACGCAGTAGTCCCCTCAGAGCCTGGGGCTCATTGAACATTGCTGGCCACCAGGACTCCGGACGTGTTCGCTCCAGTTCGAATTCCACGTATCTGAGCAAACGGGTTTGTATCGCGTCTCTGAAAGCGTCGTACTTCTCCGCCTCGATACGTGCGTATTTTTTCTCTGTGCGACGGCGCTCGAATATCCCTTCGCAAAAGTGGATCAGCTTTTTGCAGACACCATCGTGGCAGAACTCACCCAAGTCAAATTCCATGTAGAGCGATTGGATGAAAGCCGCGCTAGCGGCAATATGGGTCTGCAAATTTGCAATTTGCAGTTTCAGAGACACATCTAGAGGCGGGAAACCGGGTCTCCGCGGGTGAAGTGGGTCGTAGTTTCCCAACCTATCGTGGCATGGTCAGCGAAACCAGGCAAATGGCGGTTAATACGTACACGATGAGTGCCGCGACTGTGATCGTAACATTGCTTATGATTGGTCGTGCGAGCTTGTGCAATTTCTTGCGTTTCGACTCCTGATCAATGAGGAAAGCGTAGTTATGAAGCGTCTCTGGGGGAGGTTTAGAAGAGAAAGTAGATAGGATTGATGCGTACGACTACCTTGGAGGAACGGCCAAGTACGGCATACTGGTTGGAGCTTCGCTATCACGTCGATAGCGGTGCGATACCACTCTGCTTCCATCGCTCACTGGCTGGGAAGGGACTCCCGGGCGGCTGGAACCAGGGATTAAGAGGAAAATCGACATCCTCATGGGGCCCGATCGCAAACTGTTCGTTGATTTATGGCCGCAAACGGAGACCTCGCAGTGGGTCCATGCTGGTAGTTGTGTGTCCGGATAGTTTACGAGCCTTCTGCAACGTTGTCCAGCAGCAATACATGTGCCTCGATACGGCGATGCTGACGTAGATAGAAGACTTGAGACGGCATTCGAGCCGATCTGCCAGCGTAGAGTCCAGCAGAGTTGCATATGAGAAGCCTGGTGCAACGAGCAGCTTGGGAGCGCCGTGAACGTAGCTCCTCTCCATGGAGTGGGCTGACGTGTTCCTATCTTTCATGACCCAAAGTGTAGGAAGATTGACAGGTAGGCTAAGGGGCGTATTGTTGGATATTCGTTGAACTCGAATTCTAATCTTAGCAATCTGTCACAAGTCGTTCGAGAGGTCAGAAGGTGAATGTGTCGGTTCCACAGACATCAAAGCAGTTGTAATATAAATCAGTACCACATTCTGTAGCATTACAGACGCAGCATATAAAATCAAGGGTGGAGATCGTAAGGATATGACCAGCCGCGAGTGGCTCGAACTGCTGGTCAGGGTATACGGGAACTGGTGCAAGATTTACCACGCCATCAGCCCATGAGTGGCACCCACTTGCTCTCCTCGACCGAGTATCGTTGCACCTACTCTGCAAGATCAGCTCAATTGACTTTATAGACATGACAACGAGCACGACGGCCTTGGACAAAGGACTCTTGGAAGCTGCTTTCTGGTCATAGGAATACGTTCATTGATCCCACGATCGGAAACCCTGCGACTGCACTCTGGACGTATGGCAGCGAGATTGCGGTGCGACAGGAGGTAGCAGAACTTTCCATGAGTACGTCCTCAATGATACTGTATCCAACTCCAGGCTCTGATTAGCGACTCCAGAGCGCTCTACATCAACCGTGGCCCTTGCCATTCTCAAGCCCTCCGTCCGGCAGCACTGAAGCTATGTCCAGCACCATCCGGCTTCCTGGCATCCGTTGGGCATCCGACGACGATTACATGCGCGTTTCACATACTGCCCTGCTGAATACCTCCTATCCATGGGCATTACATCCTATCCCGGCTGTCCATACCCAACGCCGCGTCCGAAGTGTCTCACACCGGCCTCTGCGACTCCCACGTCCCCGTCAATTCAGCGCCGCCCCTCCCGCAGCTGCGGCGCATACTCTGACACGGCCCACGGCTCTCCTCCCCGGCACTTGGAAAGCGCAGGCTACCGATAGGCTACGCGACCGCGTTCTGCGCACGCCCCTCCCGGATTTGTTGCATCGGGGGCCGCGCTCACCATGAATAAGAGGCCGCACCACAATTCTGTCGAGAGACGTTACAGCGCCTTCCGTAGCGTCGTTTCGCCCATCCCACCTTCTCTACCTCCGCAACGCAATACATCATGCAGAGCACCACCCCCCAATCCCCTCCGGCGGTCCCAGGCGCTCCAACGCTCACTCACCTTTATTCGCCCACCGTCGCGGAGACGAGCTTCTCTCAAGGGATCTACTTCGACGCCAAGCCCCTCACGCTCTCCATGCTCCCCAGCTCGTCCTCCTCGCAGCCGATGCCGCCCTCGTACCCGCCCACGCCCTACCCCCCGGCGACGCCGGCCGCCACGAGCACCCCCACCGTCCTACGCACCGGCAGCTCGCACCCCGACCTGCGCGTGCGCGCGCACATGAACGCGCTTTCGGCCTCCTTCAGCGCGATGGCCGAACAGCTCCAGGCGGCGTCCAAGACGTTCGTCTCCGCCACCCCCGGCGCCTCCGCCGGGCCCTCGCTCGACCCGAGCGCGGTCCTGGCCGCGCTGAACGAGCTCTCCTCGCGGATCGACAAGGTCGAGCGCGCGCAGACCATGCTCAACGAGGACTTCGACGACCTCCGCAGCCAGATGGACCGCCTGAGCACGACGAGCGACAGCCGCGTGCAGAGCAGCGCCGCGTCGGAGATCCAGGAGGAGCACACGCCGAAACCGTCCGAGAAGCGGACGCCCGGCATCGCGGAGGAGGACATGGAGGCCGTGATGGGCCGCGTTACCACGCAGCTGGAGACGCGTATCGCGGAGCTCATCGAGAACTTCAGACTCGAGTACGTTGTTCAAAACCGAGTCGGCATCGCACGGGGGACGTCACTGACGCGGCTGATCCCGTTTCGCAGCCAAAGCCGTCTCTACGCGCGCCTGCACAACGCGACATGCACGCAGCAGAAGATGCAGATCAAGCCGCTCCCCATGAAGAACGGTAAAACTCCCGCCAACTTCCCCAACACCAAAGGCGAATTCGAGCATCTTACCAGTTGCGTATCACCGTTTAATCCCGCGCTCTTATAACATGAACTAACCCGATCGGCCGGCTCCTCTCTGCGAACTGTCGTTATCACAGAGGTAAGCCATGCTGTCCCGCTCAGCTCCGCCCGGATAGTTGCTCATTGGGGCGCCACAGGAACGCTATGAGTACATCCTCAAGAGCTACGACCAGCCCATCAGGGGCGATACCGCAGCCAAGCGGGATGCGTGCAGGGTCTTCCTGGGCCTACCCCCTCCTTAAGATTCGAGACGCACGATCGCAGCGCCTGAGCTGTGTCCTACTGTACCCATGATCGATCGACGGGTTATGGTCGACGCTATATACCTTATTTACATTTCGCTGCGCGATTGAATAGAGGATAAACTACTACCGCGGCTGCCTCGTTGAAGGCGTGGGAAATAGTTATATGTCTATTTCCGAGCACAACCGTTGCCGTTGGGACATCTATCAGAGCGGCGGTTAAAGCCCAGGGGAGATTCTGCGAGATTTGATCGCCGCTCAGGCAACGTCCGGGCCTAGCGATAGAACGTCCGGTATTTGAGGCGCCCGTCATTGCGTCCTTCCAACAACATCGTTATCCCTCCTATACACCAACCTAATACACGATATCCTCGACCATGGCCGCCTCCGCCCACAGCTTCCCAGTACTGGAGCGACTCCTGTCCGCCAACGCCCAGTGGGCGTCCGACGTAGAGCAGGTCGAACCAGGGTTCTTCGAGAGAGGGGCGAAGGGGCAGTCGCCGAAGGTGCTCTGGATAGGCTGCTCAGACTCGCGCGTGCCAGAGTCGGTCGTGACGGCGGCCAAGCCCGGAGACATCTTCGTGCACCGCAACATCGCCAAGTACGTCGTGCCAGCGCCGAGGTCTCGCGCAGGGAGCGGGTGGGCTGACCCCGCAGTGTCCCGATCAGCCAGTTCCACCTTCACGACGACAGCGCGCTGTCCGTGGCGACGTACGCGATCGCGGCCGTCGGCGTCGAGCACGTCGTTATCGTCGGACACACCCACTGCGGCGGCGCGGCGGCGACGCATACGGCGGCACTGAACGACGACCTCGCCGTTCCCCCCCTAGGCTCTGACGCGCCCATCAACAGGTGGCTCGCGCCGCTCGTCAAGCTCGCAGGAGAAGTGATAGCGTCGAAACCGACCGGTACGTTACCCGATGGCCCATCCGATCCCCCAACATCTGCGCTCTCTCCTCCCTCCTGACGCCCCGTGGCTGACTGCGATCGAGCAGATCCGTTGAAGGAGCTCGTGTACGCGAACGTGAAGGCGCAGGTCGCCAATCTTGCCCAAAGCGGTCCGGTCGTCGACGCGTGGAAGCAGGGCAAGTCGCTCCACATCCACGGATGGGTCTACGACCTAGCGACCGGGAAGCTCGAGGACCTGGGCATCTCGCAGGGCGGTCCTTGAGGCCTGAGAGGTTTTCTCGTTGAGATACAGATGCTATTCCTAGGGACGGGGTTCGGAGTATCGTGCGCGATGTAACGTAGATTTAGATGAGTGCAGAGTGATACGGTATTCCACTGCGCAGGCGCAAACCGTCGGTCATGAAGACAAGAAGTTAACCGGGAGGGCCGACGCGCGAATCCTCCGCATCATATACGGATATATGTATTTGTATTGCCTGCCGACCGTAGGTGGTCGAGGCTGCTCTGGAGGCCAGGCTCGGCAACCCTACGAGACGTTCCACGTGGTGAGGACCAATGGGGTGCTCTCGTCTCTCCACCATGTCGTGAGACCAACGATTTATCTTAAACCCCCGGGTCTACGATATGCGATATTCGATCCCACTCAATCAACACCGAGGTTATACTTTCATAGCGGCCGCCCGATGAGAAAGGCGTGGACGGCAAGTTTCAGACTCGCCCCCACCGGCGCGTTTCTACATACATACCCGTTTCGGTTTGAATTGGGTACTTGTGCTGGCCGCTGGCAATACGACGATGACCCGGCAGCTCCTGAGAACCCAGCCTCACCACGCTGCTGACGCTGACGACTTCGCGTTTCGCGAATGCGGAGTTGGCTTCTGGGCGATCCCGCTCGCCCTTAACGCGGCACGCAACGATGGGGATTACAGCCGGCCTTTTTGCGCGCTTCTGCGTTGCTAGCCCGGGGTATAAGTGCAGCGCGCGGGCATCCGTAACGACAGTATCGAAATGCCCGTCGTGAAGAGCATCTCTGCTACTCGACCCGTCAACCCGCCTGGATGCTCCACCGTACTCACGGAGGCGCAGCTGTGGGCCGGACTAGAGATCAAGATCAGGGATCCGACCACGTTCGTGGAGACTGTCACCTATTGCGAGCTCGCAGAGGATCATGGAGACCAGGTGAGCCCCTTCTCGACAGACCCGTTTTGCCGTTCCTAGCTGATCCGCCCTCGTAGATCGTTAGAAAGGTCAAGTTCGGCAACGACCCGGAGCTCGTCTCTGAACCATGCTGGTTCTACCCGAACACCATGGTCAGCCAACGCTTCATACTCATCGACATACGAGAATACCGATCGAGATGCTCAGGCTCGTGGAACGTACCCCAACGGGGGTTTCGTTGAGGACGTCGTATCCTACGGACCCAACGACGAGCTATATTTGAGTTTCAATTGCATCGATGTCCTGCCTGGCGAGCTTAACGGAGGGCCAGAGCCTCCCCCGCCGAACGTAGTAGCCGCAAGGGTCGGGGCTGAGATCGAGCGAGCGTTGCGGAGGATACGGGAGCTGGTAGAGGACGGTACTATTACTGCATAGCCGAGGCAACGATATCCACGATCGTAGCAGTGGTGCGTCGATCCCAGTTCGTGTAATGATTTCGGCATCTATATATTATTCTAGGTCTGACTTTCGACGCTTACTACCTACACTCAAGAAGGACTCTCACAATAGTCCGAGTCTCGCGGGAATTGACGGAACTCGCGCGGAACCTTTCACGTCGCTCTGGGACTCTAGAACTCCAATTAGGCGCGTGTCTGAACACGGGACATGGCATACTGCTTGTGCTTAGCTGTCGGTCAATACTGTCTGACACAGCTTGCTTGACACATTCCTGGCGACTCTTTTGTGTCTGAAATCTGCAGTTGGCGGGGCATTCCTGAGAATGCACTATGCTCTGAGTCAGCGCTTCTTCAGGACGAACTTCGTTTTGTCCCGTTCAATCACGCGGAACTCTCTGATCCGAAGGAGGCTTCTCCGCTGCCGTGGGGAACTAGCGTATGTGTTACGCTTGTGTGATAAGACACTGCCCCGCTGATCTTGGGTACGTATAAGTACTGGCTACGCTCGAGCAATCCAGGCTCAGTGGCAATATCCCGATTCTTTACAATGTCCGTCGTGAAGAGCATCTCTGCTACTCGCCCTGTTAACCCTCCAGGATGCTCTATCGTGCTCACGGAGGCGCAAGTATGGGAAGGACTCGAAATCAAGCTTAGGCATCCGACCACGTTCGTGGATCTCATCACCTTTTCCGAACTCGCAGAAGACCACGGGGACAAGGCGAGCTACATCCCACTTGGCTTCATCATATTGAAACGTCGACGCAGATTGTAAGGAATATACGGCTCAAAGGCAACCCGACGCTCATTTCAGAGCCATGCTGGTTCTACGCAAACACAATGGTCAGTGTCGGCACACCAAGCAAACCGTGCTTCGCGAAACAGGCTCTGACAATGATTCAACGTCGCCTTCAGGCTCGCGGAACATATCCTAACGGGGAATTCATCGAAGACGTTATATCATACGGTCCGAATGACGAGCTGTACTTCAGCATCACATGCATTAACATCCTCGTTGGGGGACTGGGTGAACCCGAGGGTGGGGAGCCTCCGTCGGCGAAGGTCGTGGCGGCAAGACTTGGAGCTGAGATAGAGAAGGCATTACAGCGGATACGAGAGCTGGTGGAGGACGGCACCATTCCCAAGTAGCATATGACACTGCCGGTGCCAACATTGAGAACCTGGCACTGAGAAAGCAGAAACTTGCATTGTAGCATTTGTTGCATGACGAGTTTCGTTCCAACCGGAGCATTTCCTCTTCATCATTGAAGGTCACGTGTACAGTGAAACTTCCCAACGCGGGTTCCTGCTTGGATCGCTCTTTACTGCTTGAACGTACGTCAGCGTCGCATCGTATAGAAGAATGATGCTACCAGTGGCGGTCCTTCATTCCGACTGCCTCGCATGCTCGATTGCCTCGTACTTCGGATCCACACGATCCAGTCGGATACTCTTGGCTGGCCAGCGCTTGGCTGCTGTGAAATCTGAGTGCGAGCTCTCCACCGAGCAGGCACAAAGCTTTGAAGGTCTCTCACCCTGTCCCAGTATCGCGTTCCAACCCTGTTAACGAAACCGTCAAGATCACTGTACTGGCGAGTCGATGACTGGAACAGTCGCTTGCATTGTAGCTGGAAACATCTAAGTTGGCGCGGAATCACAGAAGTGCCCCCGCCTCGTTCAGCGACGAGGACGGCCATATACTGCATCGATCGGAGCCAAGATCAGCGGTAAGACTTGCTTTACTGCGTTTCGGATTTGAGTGCTGTGCGTGCCCTGCGACCCGCATCATCGTTCTCTCCCCGACTCCCGATAGTGTTTCAAGTCAAAGCAACGCGAGCGAAGTTATAAGGCTCATGTCTCCGTCACGAAGCCCTAGTCTCTCTTCGAGTCTCATTCGACCTTCGTTCTTTTTACCTGGCTTTTGATAAGTACGTCCTTTTTGCCCTCGAAATTCACGAAGGACATCAACTGACTAATCGATCTGCAGGTCGGACCTTGTTTGCTCTATTTCCTCTTGTCTTCTGCCGATCCTTGGGTACCCTCAGTTCCTCGTCGCCGGTCGCCGATCCCACGACCTTCCATGATGCTATCCTCACGCTTCCTCCTCGCGTACATCGTCATTGCGCTCATCGCAAGCGGCCTTGCTGCGCCCATTGGCGATCCTAACAGCCTCGAACGACGAGTGGTAAGTAAATCGGTCCTGTAGTAGCGTATTCGTTGACAAGCGAGTCTCTCTTTCGGACACAGCGGTTCAGCAGGCCGAAGATCGCCTCCCGGCCCAAGCCCGCCGCACGGCCAGCTCCCGTCAGACCCCCGCCCGTGAAGGCCACCCCTGCGAAGGCCACCCCTATCCGCGAGACCCCTGCCGCTGCCCGCACTACCGCAGTCGTTGAGCATACTACCGCGACTGCAGCACGCGTCACGACCACTGCCGCGCGTGCCACGACGTCCGTCGCCCGCCTTACGACCAGCAAAGAGGAACCAGAGACCTCAACCCGCTCCGTAGCCTTGACCACCTCTCTGCGTTCGGTAGAGACTGAGAGCAAGACATCCTCAGCGCTCGAGACCTCCACCACCTCCACCTCCGTTGCTGCAAGCAAGGAGACCGTTTCCACGTCTACCACTTCCGCGGAAGAGTCGGAGGAAACGTCTACCTCGTCCGGAAGTGGCACATCCACGGGAACCACTTCCACTACAGACCAGACCGCTTCCGGCTCTGGATTCAATTCCAACGCCGGAAGCGGTTTCGGTACTACCATTGCGGGACAGGTCGTTGGAGATACCATCGGGCAGGTCATTAACAACGGCCTGAATGGGGGCTTTGGTAACACCGGCTTCGGCAACACCGGTTTCGACACTACAGGCGTCGACCCGTCCGCCGGCTTTGATCCGTCGGTCGATTCCGAGGATGATGGCACCGACGGTACCGATGTCACTGACGGCACCGATGGAACGGACGTCGATTCCACTGCCACTGAGGATGGGACGGATGCGGACGGCACCGACGATTCCACCGACGCGGACGACGGGAGCGTGGATCCGTCTCTTGCTGGCAACTCCACCGTCGTCGACACTGGGGATAGCTCGGACAACTCGACCATCATCGACGGTACCGGCGCTAACTCCACCTCCGTCGACACCACCGGTGCCAACTCCACCTCCATCGATACTACCGGTGCCAACTCTACCATCGACACTACCGACGCTGACACCACTTCTGCCGATGACAGCTCCGATGGAGCGGATGATTCCACGGACGATTCGACAGACGATTCAGAGGCTGATGTTGATGCCGCTGATGATGGATCGGACGACGAGTCAAGCACTGCGGACGACGGGTCCGAGGAGGATTAGTATTCCCGCCGAGACTTGATCGAGTGAGAGCGTAGCGGCGTGAACTTCTATTGCATCGTTCGCATACTCATATGTTTGGTGGCTGTTTGTTTCATGTAGTTACGTAGCACGAGGATCGGGTAGAAACAGGGCGATAGAGCAAACCTTGGAAGATTGCATCTTGACTGCCCCACCGTAAGCCATCCACACGTGCATAGCGATTGAGATACCCATCCCATCTCGCGTCGTCGCAGCTCCGAGAAGCTTAGTACGCTCCCGGGCGTTTGGACCATTTAGGCATCGGCTGGTTGGTCACAGCGGGCATCGAGCTGTCCAGTTTGGCGAGTACCTGGAGATCTATGCTTTCTAGTTTGGCTCCGCTCGCGTCTTGAGCCCATAGGGACACGGCAAGGGTGTTTTCTCCATGGTAGTTCAAGATACCCTCCGCTAGTATGATGGAGCGTGAGCACATATATCTACGTACAGGCCGAAAGGCTACTTACGAACTGGAAAGACGGACTGGGGGCCTATGTGGTTGACGTACTTGCCGAACTGGTAACCGTTCACATAAAGCTGCAGAAAGATGGGAAGGTTAGAACCGGAACCTCTACTGCAACTAGCCAAGGAAATTGACGTACTTGAGCTCTGAAGTGGGACGTTCTCGTGGAATTGGTGATGGAGATACCTATCGGGTAGTCCACGCCGGTGGGGACGTCGAGACTGAAAGTCGTTCTGTGAGGATATCAGCATGATTCGCGCTGACGATCAACCATCCCACCGATAGAAAGCAACACCTGCTTGCGAGATGCCGGACGTGGGTTTGCCCGCAGCCCATTTGCTGTCGTCGAACCCGGGAAGGTGCCAACCTGAGGGAACGTCAGTTTGTCTATCATGCGTTTTCAGGTTCGAGTGAAGTACCTTGTCGTTCTGCAAATAATCCGCCTTCGTTCAGGGGTCCCCGGGCCGAATCTGCATACTGAAGGGCGGAAGGCTCATGGTCAGCTTCTGGGCTCCACTTGCATTGGATAGCACGCACGCTTTCTCCCCCCAGATTACCAGTTACCTTCCATGTCCCAACGACGGTGCTATTGCTTCCGACGAAGGAGTAGCTGAGAATACCCCGAGGCGTTTTGAAATCGTCCGAAGCTGACGTCCAGTCTTCTTCGTATCCCATGTGGTCCTGAAGGATCGTGATGACGTGGGTGGAGCGGGATCTGATCGTCGTCGATTTGAAGGGGAACGTCTGTTCCCAGCTGCTGTTGACGGCGTTTCCCTCCCAAGAACCGAGGAAGGAAGAGTCCAACCACACGGAATAACCGAACGCCGAGCCACCCTGAACATTCAGTGTGATACCGCGTTCCGCTCCGGACGCATTGAAATGAGCGCGCCACAAGATATTGCCCGTATGATAGCCGTAGTCGCCAGCATAGAGAACCACAGGGGTGAGAGATTGCGTGGGATTCACTGTCGAGTTATGATCTGCGGTTGTCCACGGTGCATCCGAATACGCGCTGGAGATCTCCGGGAGGCTGTTGGCGGTTTTCTGAGCGAAGCCATATGAGTCGAATGGTCAATACCCCGAAATATGGCGTACCCAAGTAGCGGCGGTCGCAAGATGCGGAAGCGTGACCGCAGGGAGGCGAGCATTCTTCTTTGCTACCAATGTCCCGTACTTTGTTTTTGTTAGCGATAGACTGTCTCCGTTGAACGTAATTCGCTTCGTGATAGCAGAGGGTGCAATTATCTCAAAAGACGTCGTGCCATTCAGGTCACCCTTCAGAGCGAGCGTCCCATCCGATGCTGAAACCGAGCGAAGCAAGTAGCCGCCTTTGACTATAACGGGATTCTCAGCGTTAAACGCAGCATATGCACCGGTTCCCGGAGTGTGAAGGATCCAAAACTCGTAAGCTTCAGTACGATCTTCATAATGGATCTGAGCACAGATTCCTGGGGGAGAAAGACTCGCCACAGACCTAAGATGTATAACAGCACACTGGAACCAATCTCGACCACGGTTTGTCCGCTGGTTGTGTACTGGATCACCAACGTTCCGTTCCGATTGGCTTGTTTGACATTGCCAGTGCCAGAGACGACCTTTGCGTTTGCTGCGCTACTGGCTTTGATTGCAGTCTCGTGGAGCTCGCCGGAATTGCCGTACAGAACGACAACATCCCTGTTGCCAATCGTGGCCCTGTAATGCCAGGTAAGCTGAGTCCGATGTTATGTGAGGGGGCAACCTGCCATGTCATGATCTCGGCAGTGGAGTACAGTAGTGTGGTCGAACCCGCACTGTAGTCGACGACGTGTATCTTGGAGTCTCTCCCGTTAAGCGTGAGGGAGCCTCCTAATTGAGGTATGCTCAGGCTACCTTTGGAGCTTGGCACCGTCAGGCGATAGGAAACCGAAGTCGTAGAAGATGTGTCATTTTGCCTGTATTTCAGAATAAAAAACGGATGGAAGTCGGAGCATGACATGCCCACGTACGCTACAATGTAAAATCCTGTTTGGTTTCCCACCACGTCGAGAACTTGATGTGTGGTTAGAGCGGGGTTTCCTGTGAATGCTGCCTGCGCTGCGTTGACGTTTTGAGGTCGGCCGGTCAGAAATGCCGGCGAAACGCTGATGAAGCTGGCCTGAAGTTTGAGTTCATAGTACTTCTCGCGGAGGGTACGATCTTCTGCGATAGCTGAGCCCTATAGTCGCCATCAGACGATTACGCGTGCCGATCGAGGGCTGACGCGTACATAATCATAACCTGTAGCTGAAATTAGTCGAACGATCTCCGGAATAACCCCGCGGCAGACGCACTAGTGTACACCCCGGGATGCGCGATCCCGCCCCAGTTAGTTCCACCATATGCCATGTACAGGTTCAGCAATGTCGTCGACATCGCCAGCTCATGCTTGTAGAACACTAGGGTCGATCCCGTGAGAACCTCAACCATAATTTGCGAATTCAAAACGATTTCACCTCGTTCGAATTCAGGTCCTAGCAGGACAGCGCAGTTTTCATACCCAGAACCGCCCCTTCGAATGACTCACGTCAACATAGCATACTGAGATACAACATAAGGGGCATACCAAGGATCGAAGGCTCCTCCTTGAAACTCGTATACCGCATTGGGATCTTCGGGATTATACTGTGAGGCTATTCAACGATTATGGCATTGAGATGCAAGTGACACTGCTACCTCCAGATGCGCGCCCCAGAAATACTCGGTATTGGCCACTGCATCCGAAGCCCAGGTATACGGATGCGCACAATCAAAGCCATTCGGGTAGGAGTCATAGCCTTCATAGAACTCAAGTTAGCTCCGCCGCGCTCACATGCTCTCTACGCTCACCATAGATGTCAACCATATCGTTACTCCCATGGGGCCAGGCGTCGTTATGCGTTGTGGGCACTGTCACTCCCGCGGCCCGCTGTTGTGTTTGTAAGTCGCGTTTTAGAGGAAGCGGTGAGATGATGACTCCAGACGTACAATGGCATCAATGAGCTGCCGTTCATAGGTGAAATCTTCGGTCAAAGGCGCCTGCGCGAGACTGTACTCGTTCTCTAACTGAAAAAGTACCCATGTCAGGATCGCCTTTTCGCCGCCTCGGTTTATGCACATTACCTGAGTGAGTATGATAGGACCGCCGTTGCTGATTTGGTTCTTGGCTATGATGCCGCCGACCTGAGCCATGTATTCTTGCCAAGCGTCGTAGTACGTCGCGTTCTCCGTACGCCAGAGGCCGGGAGTGTAGGTTCCCCATCCCGGAAAGCCTCCTGCGGTGGTCTCCGCATTGATATACGGACTATAAGCCCGCATTCAGAGGTCGAAGAACCAGGCAGTCACAACGTTACATACCCTGGCCTCGCAATAAGATACAGCCCTGCTTCCATCGCAGCATCGATAAAAGGCTGAAGGTCGCGGAAGCCTTCCCACGAGATCTCTCCACGCTTCGGCTCGTGGATCCCCCAGAAGACGTAGAACGAAACCGCGTTGAGTCCCATGGCTTTGATCTTCTGGAAGACGTCGAGGTGCAAAGACTGAACCGGCATGCGGTAAGGGTGAACCTGAAGCGTGTGGCGCGCGCTAGCATCAGATCAACGGGAACAGGGATAGATGAAGAGTGCGACGCACCTCTCCGCCCCATATGAACAGGCGCGTTCCGTTGATCATCAAGGAGTACTCGTCCCAAGTGACGACGTCCTGGTACCCATCGGTTTGAACCTGCCGAGTATCGAGAACGAGACGGCGCCCGCTCCGAGGACGCGTAGCTGCAATCAGCAAAGAGAACCATGTCAACGCGACGCTCACGCTCGCCAGCAGCCGGACGAGCAACATGATGAAGCGTCCCGTTTGAACAACATCGGACTTTTCTGATCTTATAGATTCGTCGGTGCTCGAGGACAAGTACCGAGTCCGAGAGCGGACACCGTCTCTGATCGCGGGCATTTCTCGGCAAAATGCACGACGGAGGAACATGGCTCGCGAACATCATTTGACGAGCTTCGTGGTTGGCCCGGGGCGATCGGCCCAGAGCTCGGTGACAGGTACTTCTGAGAAGGAGCGCTGTGAGCATAGCAGTACCCCAGCACATGACCATGAGGAAGTCGCAGCCGCATGCCGTCTTTATCCGAACGTGTCCATTCACCGACCGAGCACACCCTGTAATTAACGTACATTCGTTCCGCTTCTTTGGCGCTACAAGGGCGGTTTTTCGGAACGGGCTCAGTACGCGCCAGGGCGGGCCGTCCAGGCAGGCGCCGGCTGGTTCGTCACGGGCCCCCTCGTGCTGTCCACCTTCGCGAGGACCTCGAGCGCGATGCTGTCGAGCTTGGCTCCTCCTACGTCGTGTGCCCAGAGGGAGACGGCGAGCGTGTTCTTCCCGTGGTAGTTCAGGATGCCCTCCGCTGTGGGAAAAAAAAAAGAGGTCGGTCCACTCTTCGTCTTCCTGGAACAAACGAGCGTCTCGACTCACGGACTGGGAACACCTTTTGCGGCCCTACGTGGTTCACGAACTTGCCAAACTGATAGCCATTCACGTAGAACTGTTGGAAAGAGGGGAATCTTGTAAGTACAAAGCGGGAAAACATCGGTGTCGGTTTGACGTGCCTGCGAGCGGAAATGCGGGTTCGTGGTGGAATTCGTGACCACGATGCCGATGGGGTAGTCGACGCCGCTGGGAACGTCGAGGTCGAACGTCGTGCTGAGCATTCGCGTCAGTCTCTCGTCCCCGGCCCGGGCACGCCATGCCAAACTCACCGGTAGAAGCTGATCCCGGGCTGCGAGATCCCGTCGGTCGGCTTGCCCTCCGCCCACTTACTGTCGTCGAAGCCAGGGAGATGCCATCCTTGTCGTTCACCGAACAACCCGCCTTCGTTGAGAGGACCACGAGTCTCGTCGACAAACTATAGAGAGAGGAAAGCAAAATCGCAACGCTCAGCGATCTGAACCCGAGCGCAACGATCAAGAAAATGTCGCGCACGTCCTCCCCTCCCAAGTTCCCGGTCACCTTCCACGTGTCCACGGTCGCGTTCCCGCCCGTAAAGCCGAACGACAAGATCCCGCGCGGGGCCTTGAACGAATCCGACGCGGCCGTAAAGTCCTCCTCGTACCCCATATGGTCCTGCACCACCGTCACCACGTGCTTCTCCCCGGCCCCGAGCGTCCCGTCGAACGCGAACGCGGCCGTCGCCGCGCCGTGCAGGTTATCGCCGACCCAGGACCCGAGGAAGCGGCCGTCGTCGTCGAGCCAGACCGAGAACCCGAACGCGGCGCCGCCCTGGACGGAGAGCGCGACGCCCGTCTCGGACCCGGACGAGGTGAAATGGGCGCGCCAGAGGACGTTGCCGGTGTGGAAGCCGTAGTCGCCGGCGTAGAGGACGACGCCGGGCGTCTGGGGCTGCGTCGGGTTCACCGTCGTCGTGTGGTTCGCGACGGGCCAGAGCGCGTCCGAGTAGTCGGCGGTGATTTCGGGAAGGCTGTCCGCGGTTTTCTATACGGACGCGGGTGGTTAACAGCGACTGACGGGACATGGAATGAAAAAAAAAAAAGGCGCACGTACCCAGGTCAACGAGGACAAGTTTGGCACGGTGACCGCCGGCAACCGCGCCTCCCTCTTCGCCGTGATCAGCGTGCCGTACTTGCTCCTCGTCGCGCTCAACGGCGCGCCGTTGAACGTGACCCGCCCGAACGCGGCGGGCGCGACGACCTCGAACGACGCCGTGCCGTTCAAATCGCCGACGAGGTGGACGGTGCCATGGGAAAGGGAGGCGGAGCGGAGGAGGTAGCCGCCCTTGACGATGACCGGGGCGGTGGACGTGGTGAAGTTGGCGAAGGCGCCGAGGGCCGGGTCGGCGGGGTGCAGGACCCAGAACTCGTACGCCGTCGGGCGGTCTACGTACGACGTCAAAAAAAAGGCTCTGTTTAGAAATCCGCGCAGAAGCGAAAGGGCGGACGTTACCGAGGATGTAGAGCAGCGCGCCGGAGCCGATTTGGACGACGGTCTGGCCGGCGGTCGTGAACTGCAGCACGAGCGCGCCGTTCGCGACCTTCTGCTTGACGGCCCGACCGCCGGAGACGACGGTCGCCTTGGGCGCCGCGGTACCGTTAAACATGATCGCGGTCTCGTGCAGCTCGCCCGCGTTACCGTACACGACGATCACGTCGCGCTCGTCGATCGTCGCCCTGCGCGCGCGCGAGAGAGAGAGAGAGGGCGGGGTCAGCGGGCGGGAGCGGCGATGGGTTGATGGGTTGGGGGAGCGCACCAGGTGAAGATCTCTGCGGTCGAGTAGAGCAGCGTCGTGCCGCCCGCTTCGTAGTCGACGACGTGGATCTTCGAGTCCTTCCCCCGGAGCTGGAGCGACCCGCCGAGCAGGGGCACGGTCAGGTTGCCCGCGCTCGTCGGCAGCGCGATGGTATAGTTCTGGGTGGTGAACGCCGACGCGTCCGCTTGCCTTTGCACGATCGTTTGATGAATATATATATATATATAAAGGAATAGAGGGAGGGCGGGGGCGCAACGTACCTGACGACGTAGAACCCGGTCTTGTTCCCGACGACGTCGAGCGTCTGGATCGTCTTGAGCGCGCTGTTGCCGGTGAACGCGCCCTGGGCGGCGGCGCCGACGTTTTGCGGGCGGGTGGTGAGCAGCGCCGGGCTGACGCGGACGAAGTGCGCCTGGAGCTTGAGTTCGTAGTACTTTTCGCGCAGGGTGCGGTCCTCCGCGATGGCCGAGCCCTGGTCACGATCCAAAACAAAAAAATCAGATCAAATCGGAATTGGAGAGGACGAAAGAGAGAGAGAGAGAGAGAGAGAGAGATCGCGTACGTAGTCGTAGCCTGGGGTAGAATTCGAACGACGGCCCGGTTAGATGAACAAGACCACAGGACAGGGAACGTGTCAGGGAAGGAAAACGCAACTGGTGTAGACGCCCGGATGGGCGATGCCGCCCCAGTTGGTGCCGCCGTAGATCATGTACAGGTTCAGCATCGTCGTCGCCATCGCGAGCTCGTTCTTGTAAAACACTGTCATCGCCCGCGTGAGGTCAGACGCCGTATACGTCATCCGAAAGCGCACGCTGACCTCGTTCGAATTCGGGGCCGGTGAGGACGGCGCAGGTGTCGTATCCCGAACCGCCCCTACGCCACGGATCGCAGCGTTAGAATGGGGAGAGGAGAGGGGGAAGGGTCACGCGCACCAGCCGTCGAACGCGCCGCCCTGGAACTCGTACACCGCGTTCGGCTTGTTGGGCGAGAGGGCGAGGTGGGTGGACCAGAAGGACTCGGGGACGGCGGAGGGGGACCAGACGGTCGGGTGCGAGCAGTCGAAGCCGTTCGGGTACGAGTCGTAGCCGTAGATGTCGACGGAGCGGTAGTGCCCGGATTGGGAGGCGTCGTTGAAGGTGGTGGGGATGAGCACGCCGGCGTTGCGCTGTTGGGAAGAGGAGAAGCTTAGGTGAGCGACGCAGGAGGTGCGGGGAACGAGCTGGGGGTGCGTTACGATGGCGGTGAGCAGCTCCTGCTCGTACGTCAAGTCCTCCGAGTGTCCCGACGCGAAGCCGGTGTATTCGTTCTCGCTCTACGGTTTTCCGTCGTCACTCGATGGAGAGAGTCGAGAGAGGGGGACGCAGACGGTACCTGGACGAGGATGATGGGCCCGCCGGCGGTGATCTGGTTCTTGGCGACGACGTCGAGCACGGCGGACATGTAGCCCTGCCAGGCGTCAAAGTAGGTCGCGTTGGAGGTGCGCCAGAGGCCGGGGGTGTACGTGCCCCAGCCGGGGAAGCCGCCGGCGGTCGTCTCGGCGTTGATGTAAGGTCTGACCCGCGCGCGTCAGCGCGGTGCATATACGGAGGGAGGGAGAGGAGGAGAGGAAAGGACGGACCCGGGGCGGGCGATGAGGTAGATGCCGGCCTGGCGGGCGGCGTCGATGAACGGCTGGAGGTCGCGGAAGCCCTCGAAGGAGAGGGTGCCGCGCTTGGGCTCGTGGATGCCCCAGAAGACGTAGAAGGAGACGGCGTTGAAGCCGAGGGACTTGACCTTTTGGAAGACGTCGAGGTGGAGCGACTGGACCGGCTGGCGGTACGGGTGGACCTGGGGGCGCGGATGAGCGACGGGGATGGAGGGGAGAGGAGGGGGGAAGGGGGAGAGGTTTACCTCGCCGGACCAGATGAAGACGCGGGTGCCGTTGATCTTGAGCGAGTACTCGTCCCAGGTGACGATGTCTTGCAGGCCGTCGGTCTGGTCGCGCACGGCGAGGCGCTGGGTGCCGGTGCCGGTGCGGGCGAGTGTGCCGGCGGCGAGGGCGGCGCATGCCAGAGCGGCGAGCTTCAGCTTGCAGAGCAGCATTCCCGTGTGCGGTTGGGGATCGCCGCTTTCGTGTCGCCGCCGCCCGTTTTTATGTTCCCGGCGGTGTGCGCGCAGGGTCGCGTATGACGCCCCGCCGACTGGGGCAGGGCCGGGGCGCG
This sequence comes from Punctularia strigosozonata HHB-11173 SS5, assembly GCF_000264995.1. NCBI lineage: Eukaryota > Fungi > Basidiomycota > Agaricomycetes > Corticiales > Punctulariaceae > Punctularia > Punctularia strigosozonata. The sequence continues at coordinate 95,338 of NW_006767446.1, read as the reverse complement.
GGATCACCTGACGTCGTCGGGGAGGAATTCCTCAGGCTGCGTCTCGAGAAGCGGGCGCACACCGTCGGCCGCGTTCTGTTCGCGTCTGCGAACCTGCGTCAGATGTTCTCAGCCGGGTCTTCTCGAGGGGTGGCCGTAGCACATGACGATGAGCACGGTCCGCCCATCCCGAGGTTTTGCGTCCCATGGTATTTCCGCTGTCGTCTGCTCTTCGAGCGGATGACGAGGCCAAGTTGGCAAGACGTTCACAAAGAACCAGCAACTCGGATTTCGGGTTCGAGCACCTCATGATAACGTCGCGTCCTTGTCGTTTTGGCAGATCCGCTCGGTGTTGCTCCGTCGCTCGGTCCTATTCTGTCCATCTGGGCGACACTGGTCCTGCATATAGCCACGATCAAGCTGCACCTTCAGATCGCGACATCGCGCACCGCAAGGCCGCAGCGACCGTAGGCATGCCACGCGACAGTGGCAGTGCCCAACACATTATCCGCGCCTGAGCCGAGGTTTGCTTCCGAAATCGCCTGTGCTATGCCATCTTTCGCCCGATCTCACCACACCGCTATCCCGTTGTATCTCGACACGCTGGATTATACACGTAGGTAATGCGTGCTCCGGGCCTCGATGAGATACTCACTGATGTCTGTTTTCTTGTCGTGCAAAGTGGTCGCCACCGCGCCAACCTGATATCGCGGTAACGTCCCGCGCCCCATCTCATTGACGAATGTTCGCAGTCCGCCTTTGATTGCCTGGGTGAGTCATCTGCGTCTCGGTACTAAAACACTCGCTGACGACCCACGACCCGCAGCTGGACAGGAACCGCATACCTCCTCGTCCGTACCACGCATCCATGCTTTCCACACTCATACCTCACCCACCCCGGGCCCACCCCATACCCGGACCATCGTCGCGTTCCTCGCTCGGGAGACGGTCCTCGAGCACCGGCAGCAACGACGCCGAGATCAGGACGGGCGGGCGGAGGCGCGACATCGGCGCGCGCTCGCGGCAGAACGGCGCGCTCCCGACGGAGCACGCATTTTCTTCCGCTCGCGGGGAGGGGGGGCGGGGGCGTGTCGGTCTGCTAGCACGCGCGCGCGTCCCTTTGCGTTCCGGGGAGGGTCTCGGTCTCGTGACCGTCTTTCTTCTGCCTTCGGCGCCGGATCTTCGTTCGTTCGTTCGTGCGTCGTCGTCGTCGTCGCTCATGGGGGCTCGAGCCCGCCAAGCCCGGCGTCCAGCTCGTGTGTTTCTGTGTCGGCGTATTCGTCGTCAGGGTGGTTTAGACAGGAGGACGGGGGCGCTCCTTCTTTTTTTTTCGTACAAGGGGAAAGCGGCGTTGACCGGGGGAAGGGGGAAAGGACCGGTTGTGTAGCCGACGATTGCGATGCAGCTGAGCGGGATATCGTCTCCGCGGTCGCACTTGGGCTTCATGGCGCGCGTGAACGGGCGTGACGACCACGGGGAGATCGACTGGTAAGGCCGCCATAAGGATCTCTCTTTCCTCTATAATAGCTGACCGATGATGGATAGGTTTTTTTCTTGGAAGCCTGATACCGTGGTCCGGCGTCGCGGTCGTAGCATCGCTCGTGTTGAGCAAGAACGTGGACTCGGATCGGTGGCGACGTCGACGGCGGAGAAGGCGGAGGAGGGTGAAAACTCGGAGGCTCGGGGGAAGGTGGAGGAACGTCCGTCGAGTTGAACCGTTTCTGGACTAGAAACAATAAAATCGCGTTCAGCAGGTCGCGTTGATCAGGAAACGTAGCGTACGGCAATACCGATATCCACCATGTTAACTATCTGCTCTTGTTTGGACGAACAACGGTGACTGCCCCTAATTCGTGGTTTCGCCCCGTTCTTACGCCGGTACGCGTCTCACCGGTTGATCGCCACATGCAACGTCGACTGCTCCCATCCACATGTTCAATAACGTTCCTCAGCTCTTGGACGCTGTGCACGCTATCATCAAAGGTGCGGACGCGTGTGGCAATGCTCACCCTGTCGTTTGACCGAATGGCATTAGGTCATCGAGAGCTGTGGTTCAATGGCATTGTTCATAGAGATATCAACCCTGGCAACTTCGTCCTCCCCCAGTCGGGCGGCGAGGCAGGTTATATGATTGACCTTGATCACTCAAGGGAAACTCAGGGGCGCCGAGCTACGTATCCTTTTCCAGAGGCGGATTCCATCAAGTGCGAGAAATTTGTGCAAATGGCGAAGCTACTCGATATAGAAATCTCTCGGACTACAGCGTCAAATCTGCTGGCCGCTTTTCCCAGCGAACTCGACGTGCTCGCTCTTATGGGGGCCGTACATAAATATTGGCCCGGCGAGGTACCGTCTCGCTGTCTCAAATGTATTCGGCGATGACTCACGACTGTATGAAGCGATCCCTGGAAGATTTCATACCAACGGCGAGTCCGGGATGCATGGTCAAATCGAATATCTTGCTCACAACATAGTAGAACTCCTGGCCAGAAATGGATGACGGCGCAGACTCTCTCATGCGCACGGTACGTCTTGTGCAGCCATGCCGGTTAATCGCAGGCTGATCATCTTTCGCAGGGCCCAAGGGCTTTCATGAGTGGCGAACTTTTCGGTGGTCAACAATATTCTCCGAACAGATCACGGAGAAAGCCAGGGGAGAAATTGAAGCAAACCGTCATCCACGACATCGAATCTTTCTTCTGGGTTTTGGTCTATCTGTGCCTGACGTGCCGGGGTGATGGCAAATGGCGCGAGGAGTTGTGTAAAGATCCCCCACGAGGCAACGTCGAAGCACAAAGACTCCACACTGTCGTCTATTGTCTTTTCGACTCCTCCTCGGACCACGTCCTTCAATACAACAAAAGGGAAGCTTTTCAGGATCCCTCCAGCGTGGACAAGTTCGTCATTCCTATCTTTCACCTGGATCTGGCAGACTTGGGGGACCTCGTGAAGGAGTGGTGGGATCTCCTTATTTTCTCGTATATGAACTACAACTACTTCACGCCTGGCGTCCTACACGACCAAGTCATCGAGCTCTTTGAACGTCAATGGGGAACCATCAAGACCGAGTTCTGTGAACGGAGGACGTCTACCGAGGCCTGCGCAATGGATGCATGCACGGCAGCAAGATCGGACAATCAGCTTGACGCTGCGTCTTTGCAGGAAAATCGGGATTCTGCTGTAACCCGCCCCGAATCTGGCCTGGGTGACTTCGGCTCGTGTCCGGTCTCATGTTGACTTGATGGCGTTGTTGCCTCGAATTCTGTCGCCTGGACACCGGTGCGCGCTTCGTTCCGACAATAGTTGATCGGTACTAAGTGGACATGTAGGCGTAGCCTCGCGAACACAGGTTCTAACGCATACCTCGGGATCATTCCCTCTGAGAACATGCAGACCTCGTTAAGAACATCGCTGGCGAGCACCCTCCTGCCACTTCCTCTTCGCGTGTGCTGCGCTGTGCATCAGATTCTATTGAACGCGATGGAGGTTATCATATAGCCTCTCCGGTAATTACGACGAACATGTTGTTCGCCATAACAAGTGAAAGCTCCCCCTTTCTCCATCGATGTACCCACCCATATGGGCTCGTGTAAAGATCACTATACCAAACCAGGAGATCAATGAGACGGGAATCCGCGATATCGCTGATCGCAGAACTGGGGCTAGCCATTGTGTATGCCAATTTAGGGCGAACGAAGAGCATATGTATCGCGATATGCGCACAGTGATCTGGCGGTCCGGAGAGTTCATACCTATTGAGGGTGAAAATGTCCATGGATCAACGGACGGCCCCGAAGAATAATGAGAAGATGCATGCTCAGCGCAGTGCAGAAACGATCGGCAGCAGAGGCGGCGGTACAATGCAGCCCATATCTAGTCGTTCCAGCACACGACCTACTGATTGTAGTTGATAGTGATGACTCGCCGTGACCCTCCCTTGGACCCACCGACTGTGAGTCGCTGGTGTGGCGGATAGTTGAGCCTTCGTATTTAAGCTGAGGGATGTGCGACCGTATGCCCCACGCTGCGATTTCAACAGCAATAAACCCTAACCCATGGTCCTCCCAGCCAACCCGCCACTCATCTCGTTCTGTGACGCCGACTCGCAGGCACGGGCCAGCGACGCTCGACAAGTCGGCGACACTCCTCATACCTCCAATCACCATTCCAAGACCGGTTCCCCAACGTTGGATCACATGAAGACCGTAGTAGCCGCCGAATTGTACAAGCATACCTGCACCGTTTCCACCAAAGAGTTCCTGGATCACATTCTTTGCGTCGAACCGGACGTCGCTGAGCTTGTCTTGGACAAGCTCAAAGCACAACGATACGTCAATAAACGCTGGGTTGATTTTCCAGAACACATCTCCGCAGAGAAAGAGCTCTATGAGCCGTTTCTCAAACACGCGAGCGAAATCGGTGAGATGCTCGAAGAGTTCAACCTGACTCCGGGAACGCATGTGGATTGGGTGAATGGCGCGAACGTTGTTCCGCTTTCTGACAACGAGGCGGCGGCGAGGCTCCGCTCTGATATTTTGGCCACCCTTAGGGTCGCCCCGAAGCACCCAGAGCGGAAGCAGGAGCAAGTGGAACAGGTTCGTCTTCACCGATAGCATCCTTTGTCTCCTCAGTGGCTCACGCTGATGTGCCGTACTATATCAGCCCCGCCCGCATTGGTTACGCGTTCAAGTCCCGGTGGAAGTCAAGAAGGATTCGGACGAAGCTACCGTCGCGGACGCCCTCGCCCAATTGTGCAGATATATACGTCTGGTCCTCAGCGAACAGATCAATCGTCGCTTCGTCATCGGACTTCTTTTATGCGGCACGAAGCTCTCGGTCTGGCTATGCGACAGGTCTGGCTTGATAGGCACCCAGGCCGTCATCGACATACACGAGGTGCGCCCCTCCGGCCCCTGCTTAAACCTTCCTTGACGCGGCCGTGCCCAGCAACCCCTCATGTTCGTTCGGATCATCATGTCGATTTCGCAGATGCCGCCTGAGCGTGTGGGCTGGGACCCGGATATGAAACTGCTGCGCAGGGTGAAAGGCTCAGATGCCGCGGATCGCCGCGCTAAAGGCTCAGGCGATGGAGATGACGATGCTACAGTAGTTTACGACGAGGGCGATTGGGAAGTCGTCGACCCCACGGACCCGTCTGTCGTACCGGCCGACTTCAGGGGTTCCATATACAAGACACGATGGGAAATCACCGTACAGAGGCCCGATCAGTCCAAGCAAGTGTTCCGCACTGTGGATTCTCTCAGCCTCGCTCGTTCGGGGGTGATGTGCAGCAGCGGGACGACGGTGTGGGAGGTGCAAGACGTCGAGACCAAAGAGGTAAGGACACCCACTTTGGCACGTATCTCCGACTAACGTCTACATGAACAGTTCTTTGTTCTCAAAAAGCTGTGGCGCCTCGCAGGCTCTGCCTTGGAAGCAGACCTTCTACCAGACCTTCCGGATGACGCTCCCGTGGTCAAAATCGTGTATTCAGTGGACGCTTACGTTGGAGGCGCTCTCGACAGCACCGTGAAACTGATTCGACAAGGCGTGACCCCCGACAAGCCCGCGGACATGGGTGACGGCGACACGTCGAAATCCAAGAAGAGGACGTATGAAGACGTGCACGTTAACGATAAAGTGGTTCATATCGCCATGGTAGACGACAAGACGCTTCACATTCTGGATGATTTTCACCAGCCCGAGGAGCGCATTCGGAGCTACACGTTGATGGCCACACGCGGCTTTGCCATCAAGAGATTCAAGAATATTTCCCAGCTCTTGGATGGTATGCGCGATGCCATAAGAGGTGAGAAACCCTTTCGCAGGACCCGCGCCTTCATCAATGCAAATCTGATCGGCGTGGACGTAGGACATCAACTTCTGTGGCTCAAAGAAGTTCTCCATAGAGATATCAGTCCCGGTAACATCATCGTACCCCAGTCGGACGGCAAATATGCTGGCTGCATGATTGACCTTGATCACTCAAGGAGAATGGAGGGGTGCCGAGCTACGTATCCTTTCCCACAGGCGGATGATAGTCAATGCGAAACACTTGTGCAAATGGCGAAGCTAGGCGATGTAGAAATCTCTCGGACTACAGCGTCAAATCTGCTGGCTTGTTTCCCACATGCAAAGGCAGCCTTCCAGTTTGTAACAACCGTTGATGAGACATGGTCAGGCGAGGTATGGTCCCGCTATTTCAAACGTGTTCGGCGGTGACTCACATTTATATGAAGCGATCCGTAGAAGATTTCATACCAACGGTGAGTCCGGGACGCACGGTCAAATCAAATATCTTGTTCACAACGTAATAGAAATCCTGGCCGGAAATGGATGATGGTGTGGACTCTCTCGTGCGCACAGTGCGTCTTGTGCAGCCATACCCGGTTGATCGCAGTCTGATCATCTTTCGCAGGGCACTAAGGCTTTCATGAGTGCCGAACTTTTCGGTGGTCAACAATATTGTCCGAACGGATCACGGAGAAAGCCAGGCGAGAAATTGAAGCAGACCGTCATCCACGACATCGAATCTTTCTTCTGGGTTTTGGTCTATCTGTGCCTGACACGCAAGGGTAATGGCGAATGGCGCGAGGAGTTGTGCAAAGATCCCCCACCAGGCAATGTCGAAGCACAAAGGTTGCACACCACTGTTTATTGTCTTTTCGACTCCTCCTTGGATCACGTCCTTCAATACAACAAAAGGGAAGCTTTTGAGGATCCCTCCAGCGTGGACAAGTTCGTCATTCCTGTCTTTCACCCGGATCTGGCAGACTTGGGGGACCTCGTGAAGGAGTGGTGGGATCTCCTTATTTTCTCATATAAGAACTATAACTACTTCACGCCCGGCGTCCTCCACGATCAAGTCCTTAAGCTCTTCGACCGTCACTCGGAAACCATCAAGGCCAGGTACCGTGAAAGACTGCCGCCCACCACAGCTAGCCCGGTCACTGGTCAAGTGGCTTCTTCGCCGGACGCGCATATCGACGCCGCATCGTCGCAGGAGACCGACAGAACGCTCCACCGAACGAAGCTGGAAACTCCTCGGAAGTTGCAGATCAAGACCGTACCTGGCAAATTCGGTCCTGCAATCCCATTCAATCCCACCCCGGAAGACGATTCATCGAGCCCCGCCTCGAAACGGCCCAAGGTGAACCGCGATTGACCTCATGGTGCGCCTGTCGTCATAACGATAGCCTGTCAATACTTACTGGAGTCATTACTGCAGCGCGCCTTGTTGGAGATAGATGGTTGATGGGCATGCAAGCGGACGCCGTGTTGGCCGTTGTGCGCGCGGCGCGCGCGCCCTCGCGTGGTATGGACTTATTAGGATACAAAAATTTATACTTCCGCCTTCAGATAACCGTCTCCTTTTCGCGAGCACACGTCTCACTCGCTCCCACATCCGAGCAGTGAGACGTGAGTTCTTCTGTTGCCTGTATACCCTGTGCCGAGAGCTAATGTACCGTAGTTACTTATCTACTAGGTACACGAATGCACACTCGCTCCCACATCCGAGCAGTGAGACTTACTTATCTACTAGACCGCCTGCTCGTTCCGTTCGCGCTCCGTCCCGTCTCTCGTACACCTTCATTAGGTTATGAGCCCTGGCGGCCTGTCAAGATACGATGGACTCACGCGATGACTTCTCCTACACGAAGCTTCCGAAGCTCAGCGCCGATGGCGGCAACTGGGTTCTCTGGAAGGCGGAAGTCACATCAGCCATCCGAAGCAAGAGATTACTGCGCTTCCTTGACGGCCGTGCTAAACCCCCTGTCAAACCTACCCCACCTGGCGACAAGGCCAAATCGGAGGACGTCGCGAAGTACGATAAGGCTGTGGAGGAGTACGATGATGCCTACGACTTGTGGGATCAGCGGAATGAGAAAATCAAGACGGTCTTCTACCAAACCGTACCGGCGAGCCTGAAGCTTCGCATTGTGGGCACGGCGAGCGCCGCGGAGGCCTGGAAGATTCTGTGCGGACAGCATGAGAATACCGGCGCCCTATCCCAGATCAACATCCTTGACGAAATCAATGCGCTCACCACCGCTGATGGCGGTGATCCGCGCGAGACACTCGACCAGTTAGAAGAGCTGAAGGCGAGATACGCCAATGCCGGCGGAGTCCTCGACGAACCGAATGAGATCGCCGCAGTCATCCGCCTCCTCCCCACATCATATCGACAAACCATCCGCACTCTCCTTGCCGAATCCATCGCAAACAAAAAGTCTCTCAAGCCTCACGAGCTAGTGAACGTCATCAGATCCATCGCGCGCGACGACGAGAGCCTGAACAAGCGTCAGAAAGCTTCGGAGGCCTATTCGGCCCGTGCAAACCAGCCAAAGCGGCGTCAGAACGGCACTGCACGTGACAAGTCTGGCGACACCTGCACGAATTGCGGAAAGGTCGGTCACTGGCGCGAGGACTGCTGGGCGAAAGGGGGAGGAAAACAGGGACAGCGGCCGGCAAACTGGAAGCAGATTCTGAACAGCGCGAAGAGTGGAGGCGGCAAGCCCAAGAGTACCGCCGCAGCAGCAACTACAAACGAAACTTCCGTGACTGCCGCCGCGGCAGCCGCACCCGATTCTACATCCGTCATCCGCGAATTTGCATTCCCGGTCGCAACCGACTTCGCCAAGGTCGAGGAAGCGAGACTGGCCAACCCAAGCGTCAGCCGCATCCTTGATTCCGGAGCCAGTCGCCACTTCGAACCCGACCGGACGAAGTTCACGACTTTCAGGCCAATCACCCCGATCCCCGTCGCATCAGCCGACGGCCGCGAATTCTTCGCAACGGGTGAAGGAACTGTCTCTATCGAGCTCCCAGGACCCAAGGATCTTGTGCGCATTAGCCTCCAGAACGTGCTGTATGCAAAGGAGATGCCTATTGGACTTGTCTCGGTTAGCGCCATCGTGCGAGGCGGGTTCAAGGCTCACTTCGAACATCGTGGTTGTCGAATCATCAGCCCGAAGGGCGAGCTCGTCATGACCGTGCCTGAGCGAAACGGCTTGTACCCAATTGGTGCCCAGCCGGTGGCGAAGCGGCCAGCTGGCGAAACGGCCATGGGCGCCACCGTGAAGATGACGCTGCGCGATTTTCACAACCGCATGGGTCACGCCGGTGCTGCAGAGCTGAAGCGGATGGTAGCCGAAGGGATTGTAAAAGGCGTGGAGTTGACTGATACGGAGATGCCGCTGTGCGAGTCTTGCATTGAAGGAAAGCATGCCGCAGCACCTTTCCCCTCCGAGCGTAGGTCTCCTCCTGCGACCCGATATGGCGAACGGGTCCACAGCGACGTCTGGGGCCCAAGTCCGGTGGAAACTTTCGGCGGAAAGCGGTACTATGTCTTGCATATCGACGACTACTCGGACGAGACCATACTGGTCCTCCTCCGGTCAAAAGACGAAGTCTTCACCGTCTACCGCGCGTATGAAGCATGGGCGAAGCAACACCGAGGTGTCGTAGCTATAGGCGAGCATCAGTCGGACCGTGGAGGCGAATACTCAAGCAACGAGTTCCTTGCGTACCTCAAATCTCAGGGTACTGTTGCGCGACGGACTGTCCATGACTCCCCGGCACAAAACGGAAAGGCCGAACGCCTGAACCGAACGATCGTCGAGCATGCCCGTGCCATGCGCCTCGAGGCTGATCTCCCGAAAGCCCTCTGGGGCGAAGCCGTGATGCACGCCGCCTGGCTCCGCAACCGCACGAAGACAAAAAACACGCCGGGCTCCACACCGTTTGAGAAGGCGACCGGGCGTAAGCCCGACCTCTCGACACTCCCGATATTTGGCGCTCGCGTCTGGGTGAAGATTGATGCCGCGTCGAAACTTGATGCCAAGTCCAAAGAGGCCCGGTGGGTCGGATTCGACACAATGAGCAAAGGTCATCGCATATGGTGGCCAGGAACCCCTCGTATATCGGTGGAGCAAAACATCATCTTCGCAGAAGAAGACTGTTCAGTGCGCGTACCGCTCGAGGGGGAGAGTCTGCCGGCAAGCGAGCGAAACGCGCCCGAGACGCCTGATGCCGAGCGCGAGCATAACACGATCAAGCCATCGGTGTCCGAAGCTGCCCCCGCCAACCCGGAGACCGTCCCTAAGCCCGACGAACCAACTTTGCGTCGCTCTGATCGAGTACGCAAGCCGTCGCCATGGGCCCAGGCACTCCGTAATGACATCGCGACCACGGGAGGACGTGGCGCGCAAGCCGTTCCGTCCAGTGTTCTGCCTGAGTTGCAGGATACCAATGCCGAAGAGGAGCATCTTGAACGCGGATTGATGGCTGCGCTGTTGGATGAAGGGTCAGCTTTTGCTTTTGCCGCAATGCCTGGTGACGAACCAAGCGCCCGCGAAGCTTTGCGAGGACCTCAGAGCGAGGAATGGCGTGCATCCATGCAGGCCGAGATAGATGCCCTTAAGCGCAATGAGGTTTTCGATGGTCCGATGGAGGCTCCAAAGGGAGCCAATGTTGTGCGGAGTCACTGGGTGTTGAAGAAGAAGAGAGACGAGACGAATGAGGTGCGAAAATTGAAGTCGCGCGTGGTTGCTGGCGGCAACACGCAGGTGCACGGTGTCGACTACACCGAGACATCGTCCCCAACCATTCGCCTCAGCACACTTCGTTTTCTCCTCGCGTTTGCCGCTGAACGCGGCTATGTTATCGATTCTATCGACTTCGACAATGCATACCTCAACTCCAAGCTCGACACCGTCATCTACATGCGACAACCGCCAGGATTCGAGGTCCCAGGGAAGGAAAATTGGGTCCTGCGATTGAAGAAAGCTCTGTACGGGCTAAAGCAGGCCGGGCGTCAGTGGTACCTCACGTTATGTGAGCTTTTGGTTGATGAACTCGGGTTCACTCGGTGCGAGAGTGACCCCGCAGTGTTCTATGTCTTCGAGGACTGGCTGACACTCGTCCTCGGAATACACGTCGATGATTGCGCTATCATCGGGAGCGGCCAACGCGAAACGACGGCACTAATCGATGCCGTTGGCGAACGCTATTCGATAACGCGACTCGGCGCGATGCGCTGGTTCGTGGGGCTCGAGATACATCGAGACCTCGGGGCGCGAACGTTGACGGTCGGCCAAGGCGCATACATCGACACCATCGTCGACCGATTCCGCATGGCCGATGCTACACCGCTCACCGTACCCGCCGACCCGCACGCCAACCTCTTCGTCGACGTTACCGACGCCGATCGCGAAGAGATGAAGAAACGGCCATACGCGCGCCTGATAGGCTCGCTCATGTACGCCGCCATCGCGACCCGACCCGACATCATGTTTGCGGTATCGACACTCGCACGCTTCATGTCCGACCCCGCCGTCGCCCACTGGAACGCCGCAAAACGAGTCCTGCGCTATCTCATCGGTACGCGAGACTACGTCCTGACGTTCGGGACTGACAACGACGGCGGCGGCCTCGCCTGTTTTTCCGATGCCGACTGGGCAAGCCAGCCGCATCGGCACTCGATTACCGGATGGGTCTTCACATACAACGGCGCAGCGATCTCTTGGAGCTCTCGCAAGCAAACGTTACTCGCCCTCTCGACTACGGAAGCCGAGCTTATCGCCAGCGCGAGTGCATGCCGCGAGCTTGTCTGGATGCGACGTCTATTCTTTGAATTCGGCAAAACCGCGCCAATCGTCACGAACTGCGACAATCAGAGCACGATCACCCTACTCAAAAGCGGCGCTATGAACGCCCGCACGAAGCATATCGACATACATTACCTTTTCGCCCACGAACTCGTCACCTCCGGCTCCATCACCCTCCAGCATTGCCCGACGAACGACATGGTCGCCGACGCACTCACTAAGCCGCTCCCGCGCGCGAAAGTTGAACACTTTGCGCACCTCCTGGGCCTTCGACGTACCGCTTGAGGGGGAGTGTTGGAGATAGATGGTTGATGGGCATGCAAGCGGACGCCGTGTCGGCCGTTGTGCGCGCGGCGCGCGCGCCCTCGCGTGGTATGGACTTATTAGGATACGAAAACTTATACTTCCGCCTTCAGATAACCGTCTCCTTTTCGCGAGCACACGTCTCACTCGCTCCCACATCCGAGCAGTGAGACGTGAGTTCTTCTGTTGCCTGTATACCCTGTGCCGAGAGCTAATGTACCGTAGTTACTTATCTACTAGGTACACGAATGCACACTCGCTCCCACATCCGAGCAGTGAGACTTACTTATCTACTAGACCGCCTGCTCGTTCCGTTCGCGCTCCGTCCCGTCTCTCGTACACCTTCATTACGCCTTGTCAGGTTTTTCATGCGCCCGCGTCTGCTTTTATCTCCCAACGCTGTCTCTTCGTCGCTGTCGATCCTCTCCGCAATGTCATTTTTGTAGGCAATACCCTCGGCATAAATAGACAACGAGGAAGCCTCCTCAGTCTAGTTTTGCTGTTGATATCCTTCTGCAATCCGCTGGCATCAAACCTGTTGTGCAAGCTGTGCTGTCGATTTGTTATCGATGCTTTGTGTTCCTGTATTATAACTGAAATTTTCATGATCATTGACGCTTCCACTGTCTCTACAATGCGCTGTACAAAAGAGATCGACTCTGATTCACGACACGCGCGTTTTGCCCATGCCCGCCATTCCTGGCGCTCATGCATGCGTCGCTGTGAAAGTCCGTGCGGACACACCACCGATGTGCAGCGACCGGCGGCAGAGACTGCGCATTCTTGATGATGAAATAAGTAAAGGCCTCGGAGCAGAAATCGGTATCATCGACCTAAGTGCTCCCTGATCATTCATGACGAGGGTCTCAGCCTTCTCAACGCCACCATTGTGATGATCGCTGCGAATGAAGAGGGTGAGTGAGCCAGAAGAAACGTGCTGCGGATGAATTGATCGGCGAAAATGAATCGACTGAAGACAACACACCAGATAACCATGCGTGTCGGAATAGTCCACACCCCTCGCTATCACACCCACAGAAGAGCAAGTACGACCGCACCTGGGCGAGATCAAGTACCCCGGGGATGTCTTCATGGCTGGTCCGCCCGACAACATGGAAGATAGCATCCCGAAGGGTCCAAAGCCTGAGAAAGGCAACCGCGTTGCTGTGGATCAGGATAGACCAGGTAAGAGGAGTCGGGACGAGGCAGAGACACAAGTAACCCTGCTCCTCGTCCTCACATACGTAACGTACGATCTCTACACTCCCGGTGCCATTCACGATCAGGTTTTGGCCCTTCTCCGTACTGCGATCGACAAGATCGCTGCAGTGCCTGGAGGGTGTGGTCCTCGCTACCCGCAGACAGAAATGAGAACAGGGGAGTTCAGCCCAAGCAAGCGTGTCAACGATAGTCCGGCCAAGCCTGCCACACCCAAACCTCGACGCGAAGAGTCCCCGAGTCCCGCTCCCAAGAGGACGAAGATGGGCCAGTGCTCCTCGCCTTCTTTGATGGGTTGATGACTTTTTGTGCGTGTCCGTTGCCCTTCGGTGAACGTCTAGTCTAACGGAGCCTTGGATAGAGTGCCCTGGACCGTTTTGAGCGCGGCACCCTATACCTCGCGCGTGCTCTGCAATGCCCACATCTCTCGTGTTTCGCTCACTCTTTTTGCTCTCGTGCTCTCGCTACCTCGTGAATCCGCCTCCGGATGGCTTGGAAGACCTCGTACGGGAGTGGTGGGATCTCCTTATTTTCTCGTATATGAACTACAACTACTTCACGCCCGGCGTCCTACACGACCAAGTCCTCGAGCTCTTCGACAGTCACTCGGAAACCATCAAGGCCAGGTACCGTGAAAGGGAGCCGCCTACCACAGCTAGCCCGATCACTGGTCAAGTGGCTTCTTCGCCGGACGCGCCTATTGACACCGCATCGTCGCAAGAGACCAAGAGAAAGCTCCACCCAACGAAACTGGAAACTCTCCAGAAGCCGCCTTCGGTCCCATTCTATCCGACTCCGGATGTCGAATCCTTGAGCCCCGCCTCTAAACGCGCCAAGTTGGACCGCGAATGACCTCATGGTACGCCTGTTGTCACAACGATTGCGATTCAATGCTGACTAGAGTCATTCCTGCGGCCCGCCTCATTAAGCTGTTCATACCGCGTCTGCCTCAACCTCCTCATTGCTGCCCTGTCCACCCGTATTGCTTCCAGCTCCTCGTCGTCAACTCGTCTTTGTGGGCAATACTCTCTGCATAGACAGAAGAGGACACCTCTCCGATGTAGTCCCGCGCTTGTTGTCCGCCTCCTGCTGACGTCAAACCTGTGGTTCAAGCCTTGTCGTCGTTCTGTTATCGATGCTCTGTGTATAAACTGTAATCTTCATTGCCATTGCGATTTCTTTGGTTCTACAGTAGCATGAGCGAGGCCTGTGATGTAGGTGCTCGTGTAGGTGCTCGACACACCAACGCAGCAGAGGTTGTGCCGCCCATGACAGCACGACGCAGTACGCGCCCTCCTGGAACGGCGCACATGGATGCAAGTTCAAACCTGTAACGCCCGAGGAGCAGTGGCGTTTCGATCACGCATCTTTGCCGCCCTTCGTGAGGCTGCGTCAAATGTTCGTGTGCCGGCAGTGGCGGCCCGTGCAACATTGATGTCCGCGGCGTTCTGCAAAGACTTCTTGCAGCGGTCCCGGTTAGCGAAGCGTGTCCTTCATGCCTTCCATGTTCAGAACAGGCTGCTACTCTTTCGAAGGGAGGACGCTGCGAGCTCAGTCGGTACATCAACACCGCCGAGACCATGGAAAGCCAGGGGGAGAAGGAAGTCCCGAAGGATACTTTCGTCGTCCCCACCCAGAAGGTCGTCGAGAAGGTGTTACCCGTCTCCCCTGTGGACGAGTCTCATGCTGAAAGTTTGGCAAAGGTCTCCAAGAGGAGGAAGCTTGCCAACGCGCAGCCTGGCGTAGACAACGCGACCCACGCTGAGCAATATATCCATTCATCTGCTGTGCATGAGTTGGAGGGCTACGATGGGGGACGACAGCCTGCTCGGCGTACTGGCACCTACACCTTGACGAAGACGTTCGGGAAGCCGATCAAGTTTTTCAACACCGTGGACCAGCTTTTGCGCGCCATGAGTGATGCTGTTTCAGGTCCGCCCAACTCCTTCGTGTCGAAATTCGTTCCGAAATTCGTTCCGAAATTCGTTCCGAAATTCGTTCATGATTGACAAGCGCTACTATTTGCTTCAAGGTCATCAAGATCTCTGGTTCGCCGGGGTTTTGCATCGGGACATTAGCCCGGGCAACATCCTGATCGTAGAGAACCCGGAATACGAGGACCAAGTAGGTTGCCTCATCGACCTGGAACACGGCAAGATCTTCGAAAAAGAATTCTTGCCGCTCCCTACCCCGTCCAAAGACGAGCAAGAAATACAAAAACTGGTCGATTATTTCGATCATGACGAAGACCGACGGATCACATACGAGCAGGCTGCCGATCTGTTGGGCCGATACAGGGACAGGGGCGAGGTGTTGTACCATGAACAAGGAGCACGCAACAAGTTCGAAGACACGCGCGCGGTAAGGTTGAACCCCATAGCACGTCGCGTTCGCTGATGTACTGCCAATAGGTTCGTACGAGAATTTTCACACCTGAAGTCCGCCCATCTCGCATGCCTACGTGATTCACGGACTAACGACCCCGCTAGCACCGATGGCCAGATATCTATAGCGAGCAAGCAGCCAGCGCGACGCGGACGGTATGCATAATCTTCGTGAATTGGTTCCTTCTCAATATTCTGCGTAGGGAACGAAGGCGTTCATGAGTGGCGAAATGTTGGAGAGCATTCGGTATCCACGCCTCAGTGACGTATCGAAAAACGCTCCTCATGATGTCATCCACGATATCGAATCCTTTTTCTGGGTCCTCGTCTACCTCGCCATCACTCGACGGGGTTCTGGCGGACATCGCCGCCCTGAGTTGCTTCGCGACGACCGCTCCCCGGAAGTGCTGAAGGTCCAGAACACAGCTTACGCTCTGTTCGATTCACCCAACCCACTCATGCTCCACATCAACAAACTGATATTATTCCAGAATCCGAAGCAGTTCACCGGATATATCATCCCTCAAGTTACCCCGGCGCTGAGCAGCTTGAAGAAACTCATTCAGCAATGGTGGCAACTCCTTGTACTCTCTTACGCGCTCTACGATCGCTATACTCCCGGAGTCATACACGATCAAGTTCTCGCTCTCCTCGACGAGGCTATTGCCGAAATCGCTGCGTCGCCTGGGGGAAATGAAGACCCTGGAGTCCCAGCCGCAACCCAAGTATGGGAGAACAAGCCGAGCAGGCCTAAGAAACAGAAATAAAACTTTACAGTCCAGAGTCCCCGAGCCCTATGCCGAAGAGGATGAAGACCAAGGTCGGGGGAGACGACATGGACGAGGACGAAGAGGGGGACGAGAACGAGAACATGGGTGGAGAGAGTGTGGACAAGGGCGAGGGCGATGATGATAGCGAGGACGATGATGATAGCGAGGACGATGATGATAGCAAGGACGATGATGACGACGACAATGATGATGACGACGACGACGAGAAGGGCGGTGGCTAGGGCAAGACCTACGGCGACGGCGTGGTGGACAAGATCTGTAACGCGGAGCACGGCGAAGACGACCCCGGCTCGCCGTTTCGACGACCTCCAGTGTCAACGCGCCGCTGCTTGTTGGTTGCTTCATCCTGTCTTTACGATCTGTTCAAGGCTCTCGTGCTTCGGTCCTGGGACGCGCACTCAACATACGCGGATGCTCGAGCACCGGACTGGCGTACTTCCTCCAGCATTATATTCATGATCTCTCTCTCCTTCTCTGGCTGCCTAATGTTGTCTCGTAACTCTCTGTCAGAATGCTTTCCCTGCTTCGTCGCTTACGCATCTCAGATCGAACTCCATGTAACATCGTTAACGTCTGATTCTACGATCTTTGCTGGAGCCTCATGCCTCGTGCTCGGATCGCCAACCCACAATTCTTTCTCTGATACGAACGGGGTGAGCATTGGTCAACTTGCCTTCGTCCCATACCACGTGCACGGGTGCGACGTATGAGGCAGACGAGTATGAGATTTCCGACTTCCCTGAAGGGGA
Organism: Punctularia strigosozonata HHB-11173 SS5; assembly: GCF_000264995.1. Lineage (NCBI taxonomy): Eukaryota > Fungi > Basidiomycota > Agaricomycetes > Corticiales > Punctulariaceae > Punctularia > Punctularia strigosozonata. The sequence continues at coordinate 78,305 of NW_006767446.1, read as the reverse complement.
GAGAGAGAGGATAAGTCACTATGTATGGGTACGCTTTACTCGATTGTAGGTCCGTGTCGTCAACGAAAAAAAAACAAAAAAAAACAAGCTCAGGCGATGAAAAACACCGCTTTCGAGGGCGGTTGATGGCGGCGAGAGATCGCCACCTCAGAACGCAAAAACCGAAGGGATACGACAACAAGGGCAGAGCGGACGCAGGGAAGATAAGACGCGCTGGGAGGCAGAAGGGGGAGTCCGTGGGGTCGTGACACAGAAAGGACAAAAAAAGGCTCATTGCGTGCGTGTATGCCGGGTGCAGGTAGTTGCAAACGTTCATCGATAATAACAACAAGGAGGCAAAGAAGAGGCTGAGCCGAAGAGCCGATGACCGGAGAGGCACTGCTGCTGGCGGGGCCCTCCCCCCTAGCAGATCACGCAACACCGCCCCGCGCCCTCGTCCTTGCTCACGCCCGAGTTCTTCCTCCGGTGCCCTTGCGCCGCGCCGCCCGAGCTACGACGATCCGGGGTTTAGCACGACATCCCTACTCAGACTAGGAAGGTGTGAGGTTGGACGCTCACCTATCGTTCCGAACGTGCGCGGGCACGCCCTCGCGCATGAGCATGCTCAGCCTCGTCGCGGCCTCGAACACGTCGTCGACGCCCTCAATCTTGAGCGCGGAGCACTCCTTGTACCCCCGCGCGCCGATGGACTGCGCGCGTGCGGGATCAGTATTTGACCAAGAACGCGAACGGAGCAAGTGGGGCTTCACCTGAGCGACGCGCTCGGCCTGGGCGCGGGTGACGAACAGCGGGTGGGACGGCGCGGTGTTGTCCACGTCCGGCGGGCGGAGATCCGACTTGCAGCCGACGAGGAGGACGGGGATGGTCTGGCCACAGATCGAGCGCACTTCCTCTATCCACTGCAGAGGCGTGTCAAAGGGGGAAGCAGGAGGAGAGAGCAACGGGAGCGCGTACCTTCACGGTGACGTTCTCGAGCGAGTCCGGCGTGTCGATCGCGAACGCGATAAGGATGACGTGCGACTTGGAGTAGGAGAGCGGTCGGAGGCGTTCGTACTCTTCTTGCCCGCTGTCAACGGCCTTTCGTCAGTCTCCACTCATCGGAAGACGCAAACGGACGGACGCGGTATCCCATAGCGCGAGCTGGACCGGCTTGCCGTCGAGCCTGATCTCTGCGACATAGTTTTCGAATATAGCTTGGGGTTCGAGTCAGCATCCCAAGGCCGGGTATAGGTCATGACGAGCGAGCGGGCGTACTGGGTTGCTATAAAAAGAACAGAGATTTTCGGCATGGGTTCGTCAAAGGTTGTATACGTGATACGCGACGCACGTATTCTTTTGGGAACTCGCCGAGGGCGAAGGAGCAGAGGAGCGAGGTCTTGCCGCACGCGCCGTCACCAACGATGACGAGCTTCCTGCGGATCTGTGGGCCCGCGCAGATCTTTCGTCAGCGGCAAGGAACGAGGATAACCCAGAAGATGAACGAAAGAAGCAGGAAGGACGAGAGAGCTCACAGCGGCCTGGCTGGACATCCGGACGATTCGAAGGTGTTGTGAGCGGCTAACTGCGCGTGTCGATTACGCGGTGTGTGCGTGGCTTGGCTTCCGAGTGCTATGGGTGGGATCAGGACCAGGGTCAGCCAGGATCGCGAAACGCGGTCGTAAGATATAGCTGAGTCGTACGACGCACGGAACGATGACGGAAGCTGTGAAATGTGCCCTGGGTCTTCTTCGCGCGCACAAGGTTCAGAGGTGCGTCAGGGCGTGTCGTTGGGTAATATGCCTGCCTCGATCGAAGCGCAGTGGGTCACACAAGCCCTGGTAGTTCGTGTTCGTGTATATATGCCCTGGAGCGCGAGCTGGGCGGGAGAGAAGGGGACGAGGAGAGGACGGGCGCGTGAAGGAGAAAAGGGCAGAAGGCGGGAGGGCGAGGCAAAGAGCTGAGCAGGGGCGGTGCGACTGCGATGACGCCGGTGCGGTGCCCGGCCGAGCGCGCGCGCCGCGACTTGCCGGATCGCCTCTGCGCGTTCTTCTTCCCGAGCGAACTCGCACATCCCTGTTCTTCAGGATCACACCATCCTCTCACCGAGCTCATTGTCCGGCCAATGTTATCGTCGATGTTATGTTGCAGACCGGGTTCTTCTCTGCAAGCTCGCCAGCGTTGAGTTCGACCATCGGTGAACGGCCTGATCCGACGCTGTGCAAGTCAACGTGCAGCAATGCACCGATCGTATACAAAGCTTGTACTTAGACGTAGGATCACCGTCTCCATCTCCCCTCAGCGCCCGCTACGCCACCCCGAACTCAAAACCGCCTATCGTGCGCCGCCCCCCGGATATGCGAACACCCGGTTCATCCTCGCACGCCCGGTCTGCGAGCCCGCTGCTTCGTGTCTATAAACATATATACACTTTAGTTCTCATCGACGAGTGGGGCTAGCCGACCTTCTGCAGTGCTCGTCTCCCAGCACGTTCGCAGACTGCAGTGTATCCCCGCGCTCGAACCACTCTGGCTAATGTTAGTCACGGCCATTCGCGACCGTCATGGAGGCTCATGTACTCCGGCTGTGATCAAACGATAGTCATACTGGGTCTCGCCCGCTTCGTTTCCATCCGCACAGGCGATACGTCAAAGACGAACGCCGGACCGTAACGTTACTCTAAGTTCTAGCGCAATCCAGAACCGCGTCGTCAGTACCAGCGAGGAGGGCCAAGGAACCATTCCACACCATCGTCCTCCCGGAGCGTTCCGATGCAGGTGCCACACGAACGATAACACGCATATGTACCGACGAACGTACGATGGCGAAAACTGACGTATCCTTCCGCTAACCTCGGACGTCTTCGGACCGTACAGGCAAAGGTATGGAGATCGTACGAGACCTCGATGACCGCAACGTAGTCGTTCTCGACTCTTCTGAGTGAGGCTTGGGCTGGGAAGAAGCGTAACCACCCTTTGCGAAAGCGGGGTCGAATCCAAGCGGGATATCGACCGGTTTGCCTTGGTGGAGCGTTCAAGCACGCTTCCTGGGAACGAGGCGATCGCTGAAAGTTTGTGGATTCAAACGTGAACGACGTTACATTGGCATCGATCCAACATATGTATACGATTCGACATCGCTTTACGAGATGACATGACGCGGGGCATAGACAAGAAGAGGCAGAGGTCGTGGATAAAATACATGCGCGAGCACGCGCCGGGTCCGCGTCGTAGGACGCTTGCGTAAGGTGGGTATGCAAATCCAGGGCAGGCGACGCGACAGCACGAGAGCGAAACGATAGCGAAACGTGAGAGCGGTAGACGTCACAGGGCGCAGATAGAGCAGGACGCTGGGATCGACAAGATGCCCGGCACTGTGCTGGGAACTACGGTAGCTCGATCGGTGATCGTTGGTCGACGTAGCCTCGACAGCGCTCACCGACCGAAGGCCTTCAATCAAACAGAGGTGCAGAGTCGTCGTCGATGTCGCGTTCGCGGTGCTCAAGGTCCCCTTCGTTGTCCGTCCTTCTCTTCTTACTCGAGGGGAATTCGGGCGCAGCACCGGGGTTGGGATTCGGGGTCGGGGATTCGGATCCATCTCTTCTAGGCGAGGGACTCCTTCTAGGCGGGGAACTCCTCGCCCTGCGTGGGGAACCGTCCCAATGTCCGGTTTGCGTCGAAGGCTCGGTCTCGCTCCGTCCCAGAATAGGCGGCAACTGCTGCGTCGCCAGATCGGGCGTCGTGGTACGCTTCTCGTCCGCACCGTGGGGAGGCGCCTCGGCCAACTTTTTGATGGCGGCGTCGAACAGAGCGAGAACCTGATCGTGGATGATCCCCGGGGTAAGGCGATCGTAAGTCAGGTACGAAAGGGCCATGAGCCGCCACCACCCTTCCAACAGCGTCGAGAGACACTGTAAGTCAGGGTGAACCTCTGGAAGTATAGACTTGATGAAGTGATCGGGAGCGTTCAGTATGCTCTCCTTGGTGTAAATAAGCGTCTTGTGAGACTTTGTATCGAATAGGCAGTCGACAAAGAGTCGAAGGGGAATGTCCTTAGGGTCGAGAAGAGAAGGTCCCAATTCAGGGCGGCGACTTCCCCTACAGCCGTCTCGAGTGATGCAGAGGTAGACGAACACCCAGAAGAACGACTCCACATCGTGGATGACGTGGTGATTGTGGGTACGGTTCTCAGAAGTTTTTTCGTACAGCTTGGGTGCGGGTAGCAATAGCTCGCCGCTCATGAAGGCCTCCGTGCCCTATATGCTCGCGTCGTTGAGAAAGAGACCAGAGGGAGACATGGAGTTGTACTTACAGTTAATCGCTCTTCGCTCTTCGCCGTCGCGCGATCCACGTCTGGAAACTGCAGGGTCCATTGTCAGGAGGGTTCGCTTCGATGCGATAGCAGACTCACACTTGCAACCTTATCGGACGTGGTACTAAGCATATGCGCAATTATGGCTTGGTCTGAAAACTTCCTTCTTTGCAAGGCTAGACAGCGAGATTCAATCTCGCAGGCAAACCCATGGCGGTTCAGAAGATCTTGTGCCTGGTGGTGCGAAAGTTCGACGCCGAGTTTACGCTTGAGCCCCTTGATCAACGATTCGCATTCCTCGTCATCTGGAGGGTCGGTGAAGGGAGTTTCGACATCGTGTTCATATATCTTGCCGTTTTGAAGGTCGATGAGACGGCCCGTATACTTGCCGTCTTCGACGATCAGGATGTTGCCGGGACTGATATCCCTATGCATTGCGCGGCTAAACCAAAGGTCTTTGTGCCCTAACATGCCCGTTTGGGGTCGTAAATCGTTGATGAAACGACGTGGTAACGTGACGCACCCTGTATAGCATCGCGCATCGCGCGCAAAAGCTGTCCCACGCTTGTGAAGAACTTGATCGGCTTCCCGAACGTCTTCATCAAGGTATAAGTGCAAACTCGCCGAGCGGGCTGGCGTTCCTCGCCCAAGTTTTCTAACTTGCCCTCGGCGGATAAATGGATATATTTCTCAGCGTGGGTCGCGTCGTCGACGCCAGCCTGCGCATCGGCAATCTTCCTCCTCTTAGAGACCTTCTCCAGACTTTTAGCCCTCAACTCCTCCAAGCCCCGACGTATCGACTGGTGAGTGTTGTCGACGGCGTCGTCCACCATAGCATCTGCGCAAAACTCAATCTCGCACACCGGCGAATCCTTCGTTAACACCGATCGGATATCTTGTTCCGTGGGAGCCGTTATCAGACGCCAAATCCGTTTCAAAACGCATTCCTGACAAACACGAAGGTTAACGCCCATGAAGACAGAGAGCGCGGTCAAGTGCGACGACATACCTCCCCATTCTCGTCTTGCACCTTCCAGACCACCGTCCCGCTTCCTGATAACGATGCGGCCCGTATGATACTGAGAGCTTCCGTAGTGTAATAGACTCTTCCGGGGTGCACGGTAATCTGCCACTTGGTGTCGTAGAGCGATTGGCCAAAGTCCGACGGTTTTACCGAAGGGTCGGTGGGGGCTATCCATTCCTCTCCTCGCGCGAGCAGCATGTTAGGATCCCAGCCCAGCCTATGCGGCTCCAGTTGGGAGAAGGCCATGATGATCCGGATAAACGTCTCCGGCTCCTGTATGCGCGATGGAAGCAGATGCGTCAGACGGCGGGCTCACACGGCCAACGTAGTGACGGAAGGGAGACTGACCGAGTGAATATCTATCGGGTCCTCCGTTCCTATCAGCCCCGACCTATCGCACAACCAGACGAGCAACTTGCGTCCGCACAGGAGCAGCCCGAGAACGAACCGGCGGTCCAGCTGTTCGCCGAGAACGAGACGCATGTATCGGCACAGTTGCAAAACGCCGTCCGACATGGTGCGTTCGTCCTCCTTGGTTTTGACCTCAACCGGGGTGTGTACGCGTAGCCACCAGAGCTTTGGGACCTGTTCGTCACCGGGATCGTCATCAACACCAGCAACTAGAAACACGAAGACGAATGACGTGCCTGTTCATCGGGCGCCTTGCGCTTCTTGTCGTTCGTCTCCTTGCCTTCACCCTCCGTCTCCTCCTTCGGGCCGTCGTTGGGATCCTCTCCGAGGACCGACACGATATCAGGGCGAACGTTGGCAGCGTAGGGGTTGAGAGAAGTGAGCGTTCGGTCGAAAACCTCCGGCCATGCGATGTGCGTCCGCGGCTGGTGTCCCAAACCCTTGAGCGCGCGGCCAATGCCCGCTACTGTGCGTATGAACGGAAGGTAGAATGACTGCTCGGTCGCGTCCCGGTGGTCTGGAAACTGGCACCATCGATTGTCATAGAGACCGTTATGTTTGAGTCGTTCGAGTACAGACTTTGCGACCTCCGCATCGGCACCAGGATCAGTGGAGACGGAAAAGAGGCTGTCGACGAAGTTTGCGGTGGGGACAACGAAAGCGTTCTTCTCGACTTCTTTCTCTACCTGGCTTTGCATCGTCTCGACAGTGTCGATGAACTGCGTGAGCTCGTAGCGGCCTGGCTTTGGAGGTGTGGTGTTTGACGATTTTGAAGCCCCGCCGCACAACTTAACCAAGTCGTCGAAGAACGCAGTTGCCATAATAGGATTTGTTTGCTATTTGTGGCGCGGAAATCCAGATTAAACCGAGCTTCATGGTCGCCAATGCCCGGCCTTTAAACAGAAACGCAACGCGATCACGTGCTTCATGCCAGGCAGCGAAACGCCACAGCGAGTCAGCGCCAGACCACAACGAGTCATGGTGATCGAACATGATCGCCTTGTATTATGCCTGCTATGGCAGGATCAGTGCACCTTATCATACTCACAAGCCTCATGTTGCATCCGAAGACCGCTGCGCTGGCTATGCCCTGTATCGGATCGATGTCTTTCAAGAACGATGCCTTCAGGAGGAAAGCCTATACCGAAGTCCCGGGTTACCATTTGCTTCAGGACTGCGAAGGACGTGTTCCACAATATAGGTGTGCATCTGGTAGTGATTCCCAAGTTTCAACCATTGTTCGGCCATGAGTTTCGTGGCGAGATCTTGATCGATACGTTCTGCGTCTGCTTTCTCTCCGAACACTGTGTTGAACAAGGATCTTTCCGTCGCAGAAGTCTTCCCCCCGCGATCACGGCTTGGTCGATTGGGAGCATTGTTGCGCTCCTCTTTGGGTCATTCCCTTCAACATACTATTTGGGGCTTCGCAAAAACTGCTTGGATCCACGCCGTGCCCCACACTCCTGAGCGATGGTCGCTGTTTCTCGGTTTGGAGATCCACCTGGACGCTCGCATGCAACCGATTCCTCCGGTGATCACAATCCACATCGAGCTGTGTGCTCCATGTATTTGTGTCCCGTGTGCAGTTATGATGTATCGTTTGCACCTTCGAAGTTCGCCTGGAGCTCGTGCGCTGCCCAGAAAATGACGGTTTAAACACGAACGTGGTCGGATGTCATTTGATATCCAGTACTAAAGGCGACCCTCTCTTGTAGCGCCCGGGTATGTAGTCCAATACCCACACGCTATACAGCGATTCACCGTCAGTTTCAGGAAACAACATTCATATTGATCGACCGCGAATGACTCGTACTACGCTTACTACGGCAGCTCATCATACTGACACGCATGTTTTGCTTCCGAAGGAAGGCGACTACGCCGACTATGTCCTGTTCTAGTTTCTCGGGGCAGATCACTATCTTACAGAAACATCGCCTCAAAGAGACAAGGATGTAGCGATGCCCCAGGCTATTGTACCGATTTGTGCCTGCAGCGGCCATTCTCAGCTGCGACTTCATAGTGAGTAGACCAATTGCAGATCGCGATCACGCAAGACACGCAAGAGCTGTGGGATGCTTTCGATGGTAGGCTTTTTCACATCATGCCCAAGGTTAACCTCTGAACTATTTTACGAGGGTGGACTGCACAATGTGCCACGCTCAATGTCACCCGGAGTCTGACTGGCCGGCATTTACGTTACTTTGCTACTTAGTCATGAAACGTTGTTAAGTAAGACGTGAGATATGTTTCATCGACGACCTCTGGATGACGATTGGATGGAGTCCATATATACTGCCCGACTCAGCGTTGGGCACCGTCCACGGTGGACCGGCGTATAATATATTCATCCCTCTCTCGCAGCTGAAATCCGTTCCCCAGCTTCGTGTTGAAATGCTATCCCTGCTTTGTCGCTCACGCATGTCAAATCGTTTTAAATGTAACGTCGTTTGCGTTGAAATCTACGGCTTTCAGCCGCTGTTCCATTCGTACGTGACATGCTGGCACCGTCACCTAAAACCTCCACCCCGAGACGAAGCGGTCTAGGTCCGTGAACACATCATCATCCCCGAGGTCAGCTCGACTGCTTACACGTCTGCGTAGTCCGAGCACCGAGCACCAGCTTCCAGACACCACGGCCTAATGTCCGGATCGGGCAAGCAAATCTCGCATGCAGGGTACCAAGGCCTTCATGAGTGGCGAACTCTTGACGACTGAGTACTGTGCAAGGAGTGCGCTGAGGCTTGCCACGGCGGTGATCCGCGATATCGTACACGACCTAGAATCTTTCTTTCGGGCACTAATCTAGCTCATCATGCGTCGATAGGGTCATGGCGGGCACCCTCACCCTGGATTGCGCAAGCGAATCCCATCCCTGTTTAAGGAGGACATCTGGAACGTAACGCACTACCTAGTTGACTTTGACGATATATCGATCCTCTAGTACAGCAAGAGAAAGATATTCTGTGATCTGGGGGACATCAACGTTTACATCATCTCTACCTTCAACTGCAAAGGCTCGTTCCTTGTATGTATATCAGCACTTACGTTCATTTATCGATGATACCACAGAGAAGCACAGGAGAGAGGAGAGCTGAGAACAGATGCCGGGGTCTGGCGAGGCCCCCCATAGCAGTTCACGTAGCACAGCCCGGGTTTTTCGGAGTGCAAATAGGCCCAAAACAGTATACTGAAGCGCGCGACCAAAAAGAGCCCAGAAGGTGCTCTATGCAGGCCACAACAAGATTAATGAAGTGCCGCGTCCACGGAGATATCATCAGCAGGTTCCTTTCTTCACATACTGGTCCTACGAACGCACAGCAGAGGTCCAGTAGGGAAGCTATATGGAACACGGAAAGTCATCTACATCAGCTTCGCGACGCAAAATCAATGGCTGAGCAATGATCGAACCTTGTGGAGCGATACAACGAAGTACGGTGTAGACGACCTGCAACCGGTGTTCTGATCATGGAGTCGATCAAGAGTACCGTTTTCGTAGTACACTAAGTTCCATTGTAGTCCAGAATTGTGGCACTTCGTCCCTCATGGAGGTGCTGTCTTTCCAGATAGCCGGCCGTTCCGCGGACAGTGGGTCCTCGCGAACACAGCGAGGCATGCAGCACTGATAAGTCGTACAAATCCTGCCATAGTAGGCATAACACGAGGCGAGTGCAGTCGATCGCCATGAGTCGTCATGTTGTTTTCAGTCCAACTGTGACTCGCTGTGTAGCGTCCGAGTATGTGGTGTTTGCCACGTGCCTTGTGCAGGTCTGTTTAAAATCCCGGCGATCCTGCGTCTTGGTTGAATGCCGCACAAACCCTAGGTCATGGTTCGGAAGCGGCGCTACGCTGTCCGACCGTCCGCGGGCACAACGGGCGTCGTTCACGCCACCACACCTCCAAAGACCTCCGAGCACCATGAACAGTCTCGACACCTAACCACCGTCGACAAGATGCGAGCCATGGTGTCCGACGAACTGGAGGATCACGCCTTCGTGGTCCCCACCGAGCGTTTCATCGACTGCATTCTCTCCGAAGACCCGCAGGCCGACGCGGACGTCGCAGCCGCAGTTTTCGATAAGCTCACCACAGGGCAGAAATACGCTGCAGATCGCTGGAGTGGCTTTCCGTCTGACGGTGCGACAGAATCCGAGCTTTACCTGCCATTCATCCGGATCGCGACGCACATCGGAGCTGTATTGAAGGAACTGGACCCAGAGCGCAAGCCGGGGACGCACGTCGCATGGTCACCGCGCCCGGATACGGTTCTCAAGTCCCTCCACAAGAATGCTGCGCAGCTTCGTCCCGACATCGTGGCTGTCATAGGCGAGCAAGATGCGGTTGACCAGATGCAAAAGGTGAGGCAATTCATTCCCTTTCACCTCCAGCCGTTGATGCTCACTCAACTATGAACTTCGACTCTCAGGATGCGCATTGGGTACGAGTTCATACTCCGGTAGAGGTCAAGCGTGCAGCCGATGCCAAAACCGTGGCAGAAGGGGTCGCACAACTGTGCAGATATATCCGCATGGTACTCGGCGACCAGCTCGATCGCCGGTTCGCCCTCGGAATGCTTTTGTGTGGTTCGAAGCTGTCCGTCTGGCTGTGCGACAAGTCTGGATTGATAGGGACGCGAAATATGATCGACATACATAAGGTTGGTATCGCTATCGTTTCTGAGTGTACGCGCTGGCCGTTTACGATGCCTCACATGATATGCACACAGCAACCAAAGCAGTTCATTCGAGTCATCATGGCACTCTCGCGACTTCCGCCGTCAAGGCTCGGTTGGGACCCCGACATGCTCCTCATCACGCCATCCGGTCGAATTCTCCCGTCCACCGACCCTTCCGTCGGATATACGGACTTTCGCTCTTCCTTGTACGACACGAAGTGGCAGATCACCGTGCAGTCCGTGGGAACCGAACACGTTCTCGTCACGGAGAAAGCTCTCAGCATCGTACGCGCAGCATCACTCTCGGGGAGCGGTACCGTGATATGGAGAGTAGGAGAAAAAGCTAACGTCGAGAAGGTGATCTTTTGCGAATATGCCTTGGTTGATCGCCGACATTAATCCTCGGTTATCCATAGAAATACGTGCTCAAGCGCATCTGGCGCCTCGCTACCGCACCCACAGAAGAGCAAGTACGATCGCGCCTGGGCGATACCCCGCGAGTGTGCAAGATCAAGTACTCTAGGGATGCCTTCGTAGCTGGCTCGCTCGACAATACGGAAGATAGCATTCGGAAGGGTCTGAAGCCTGAGGAAGGTGACCGTGTTGCTGTGGATCAGGATAGACCAGGGAAGAGGAGTCGGGCCGAGGCAGAGGGCGACGCGGGAAATGACGACGCAAGTAACCCTGAGAAGTATATCCATATCGCTGCAGAAGACCGGCTGGTCATCGTAGGCGTCCACAAGCCTGACAATCGCGTTCGCTGCTACACCTTGATGGAGACATTCGGAAAGCCTATCAAGTTTTTCGACAACGTGTCGCAGCTATTGCATGCCTTGAAAGATGCCGTAGAAGGTGCGCTCGATTGATCCCGGTTACTTTTCGTCTCTGACTGACGAAACATCTATCCTGCCGTTGATATAGGACATCAAGAGCTCTGGTTTTCCGGATCACTCCACAGAGACATTAGCCCGGGCAATATCCTCATCGTGGAAGACGATCAAAGCGAAGAAGACGCAGGCTCCCTCATCGACCTCGAACATGGCAAGATCCTCGAAGATCTCATGCCGATGCCTTTGCCTTGCAAGGACCGTCGACAGTGTCAGAAGCTGGTCGATTGGTATGAGGACCGTCCCGGTGTCGATGTTTCGTTTGAGCAGGCCGAAGATCTGCTCGGTCGATACCAAGACCCTGACAATGTGGTTGAACATGTAAAGAAAGCTCGCGGTGCAGGCATGAGCGCGGTAATGACGAAAGGGCTCGCACGTCTAGCATTCACTGACATATTACCAACAGATCCGTGAGGACTTCATTGCACCCAAAGTCAGCTGGCCTCGTTTGTCTACGCATTCGTGGGTTGACGTCCTTACGCTAGAACCAATACTTCGATGTCAGGAATACAGTAGCAGCCAGCAAAACACGGACGGTATGCCGGATGGTAGTGATTCGTACCCCTTCTGATGCGCGCACGTAGGGTACGAAGGCTTTCATGAGTGGCGAGCTCCTGTCGCAACATCCGTACGCACACAGTACAGATAACCGTCCCGGATGCGGCGCCCACGACGTCCTTCACGATGTGGAATCTTTCTTCTGGGTTCTCGTCTACCTCGTCATTACTCGAGAAGGATACGAAGGACATCGTCGCCCCGAATTACTTACGAATACACCCTCTCTGGAAGAGGAGACCATTCAGAACGTGACATACTGCCTATTCGACGCTGCCGACGAGCTAACCCTGCGGGACAACAAGAAGGACTTGTTCTTGAATCCCGAGGATTTCAAGCTCCATATCCTCCCGATGTTGAACCCGAGGCTAGAGTCGAAGGACGTCCTGGCTGAATTGGTTGAGAACTGGTGGAAACTCCTCGTCCTCACATATTTAACGTACGATCTTTACACTCCCGGTGTCATTCACGATCAGGTTTTATCCCTTCTCCGTACTGCGATCGACAAGATCGCTGCAGTTCCTGGAGAGAGTAGTCCTCGCTACCCGCAGACAGAAACAAGAACATGGGAGTTCAGCCCAAGCAAGCGTGTCAACGATAGTTCGGCCAAGCCTGCCACACCCAAACCTCAACGCGAAGAGTCCCCGACCCCCGCTCCCAAGAGGACGAAGATAGGCCAGAGCTCCTCGCCTTCTTTGATGGGTTGATGACTTTTCGTGAGTGTTGGTCATCCCCTGCGGTGAACGTCCAGTCTAACGGAGCCTTGAATAGAGTGTCCTGGATCGTTTTGAGCGCAGCACCCTAACTCGCGTGTGCTCTGCAATGCCGACATCTCTCGTGTTTCGCTCTCTTGTTTCGCTCTCGTGCTTTCGCTACCTCGTGGATCCGCCTCCGGATTCACATAAATACCCTGCGGGCGCTTCCAAGGCGCGGATTCGGCGCGCACTCGCGCATGTACTTTATCGAATGATCCCTCTCACTTTCTCTGTGTGCTGAACACCCGATATATCATCTTATAACGTGATGTCAAAACGTTATCCGTGTTTTGTCGCTTACACATACTAAGATTGATTCCATGTAACGTCGTCAATGATCTAGCTGAATGTCCCTCCATCTTCTCTCACTTGGCAGCGGTTGCTGACAGAGGATCTCTATTCAATGTCCCGTTGTTTGCATGTCAGATTGTCCGTCTCCGGCGAGGATTTTTTCCAGGCTTGAGCTGTCGCATCTGGGCAGACCCTCAGTCGCGGATTCGACATGGCACGCCCGCTGGAGGCAAGTTCCCGATAGCAGTGTCGAAAAGAGCGAGAACCTGTTTGTTGATGTAAGTCGGTCATGGGTCGCATACGAGAGGGCCATAAGTAGCCACCAATCAGACAAGAGCTTTCCTGACCCGAACCTGATATGACACATTTCGGCAGGTATAGACAAGAGGAGGCAGCGATCGTGGATAGTAGTCTCGAATCCAGCCGCCCTATCGCAAGCGCACCAAACTCAAAGCAAAGAGAAAGGGTTGGAGTCGGTGCTGGATCCGAGCTAAGGGTGAGGTAGACAGAGCATGTCGAAAGTCGGGCAATGTCAAGTCTTGTTATGTCAACGTCGGATTTTGAGGTTTGGTGCGCTGTTCTGCGCGAGACGACCCCAACCATCCCATCTGACGTTGACCCGACAAGACGTTTCTCTGACACTAGCTTTCGTCATCGCAGATCTATTCTCGTCCGCGCAGAACGGCCGGTTTCGAGACTACGTGGATAGAATACATGCGCGAGCGCGCGCGGGGTCCGCGTCGTAGGACGCTGGCAGAAGATGAGCATGCAATTCAGGGGCCGGAGACGCGACAGCACGAGAGCGAAACAAGAGCGAAACACGACAGCGGTAGAAAGGTGCCGGGCACTGTATTGGAAGCTTCGTCAGGTCCATCGTTTGATCATTAGCCAACGTAGCCTTAACAGCGCTCACCGACGGAAGGCCGTCAATCAAACAGAGGTGCAGTTGTCGTCGTCGATGGCGCGTTCGCGTTCCTCAAGGTCGCCTTCGTTGTCCGTCCTTTTCTTCTTACTCGAGGGGAATTCGGGCGCAGCACCGGGGTTGGGATTCGGGGTCGGGGATTCGGATCCATCTCTTCTAGGCGAGGGACTCCTTCTAGGCGGGGAACTCCTCGCCCTGCGTGGGGAACCGTCCCAATGTCCGGTTTGCGTCGAAGGCTCGGTCTCGCTCCGTCCCGGAGTAGGCGGCGACTGCTGCGTCGCCGGATCGGGCGTCGTCGTACGCTTCTCGTCCGCACCGTGGGGAGGCGCCTCGGCCAACTTTTCGATGGCGGCGTCGAACAGAGCGAGTACCTGATCGTGGATGATCCCCGGGGTAAGGCGATCGTAAGTCAGGTACGAAAGGGCCATGAGCCGCCACCACTCTTCCAACAGCGTCGAGAGACACTGTAAGTCAGGGTGAACCTCTGGAAGTATAGACTTGATGAAGTGATCGGGAGCGTTCAGTATGATCTCCTTGGTGTAAATAAGCGTCTCGTGAGACTTTGTATCGAATAGGCAGTGGACGAAGCGTCGAAGGTGGAGGTCCTTACGGTCGAGAAGAGAAGGTCCCAATTCGGGGCGGCGACTCCCCCTACAGCCGTCTCGAGTGATGCAGAGGTAGACGAGCACCCAGAAGAACGACTCCACATCGTGGATGACGTGGTGATTGTGGGTACGGTTCTGAGAAGTTTTTCCGTACAGCGTGGGTGCGGGTAGCAATAGCTCGCCGCTCATGAAGGCCTCCGTACCCTACAAATCCGCGTCGTTGAGATAGAGACCAGAGGGAGGAGCTGGAGTTGCACTTACAGTCAATCGCTCTTCGCTCTTCGCTGTCGCGCGATCCACGTCTGGAAACTGCAGGGTCCATTGTCAGGAGGGTTCGCTTCGATGCGATAGCAGACTCACACTTTCGACCGCATGAGACGTGGTACCGAACATATGAGCGATAATGGCTTCGCGTGAGAACCCCTTGTTTAGGCAGTTCACACAGTAGAACATGACCATTCCGAAATGCCCGTGCCGATTCAGAAGTTCCTGTGCCTGGTCCTTCGATATATTGACATCGAGCATGTTCTCCATGCTCATAGTCAATAACTGATAGTCTTCGTCCCGGTGGGAGCCGTCGAGAGGCGTTGCTACAACGTCTTTATATATTGTGCCGTTTTGGAGGTCGATGAGACGGCCCGTATACTTGCCGTCTTCGACGATGAA
The DNA here is from genome assembly GCF_000264995.1 of Punctularia strigosozonata HHB-11173 SS5. NCBI lineage: Eukaryota > Fungi > Basidiomycota > Agaricomycetes > Corticiales > Punctulariaceae > Punctularia > Punctularia strigosozonata. The sequence goes on along the minus strand of NW_006767446.1, from coordinate 63,230 downwards.
AATGTTGCGAGGGCTGATGTTCCCGTGTAGCATGCCGCTAAACCAAAGCTCTCGATGCCCTGAGTACACAGTTCATGTGTTCAGTAGCCTCCGGGAGAGCGTAAGCTTCGAAATGTATCTCACCTTTGATTGCATCCCGCATAGCATATAAGAGCTGCGAAACATCTTCGAAAAATTGGATGGGCCGTCCGACCAGGGTCGTGGTGTACATGAGTAAGTGAGTAGCAATGCGGAGATAGAGTTGCACCGAGTATTGCTCGAAGTCCGAGTCTTGAAAAGGGCGAGCTGACACGCGGCCCCGACTCGCCCGACGCCAGGAAGAGACAAAAGAGGCCGACACCGCCCCTGCCAGTCGCGGCCGTCGAGATCGAAGGGCGGCCGTGGCTGTGCAATGACGACAACCCGAAACATCCTGTTCAACCCGATTCCGACGCTCACTCAGCTCTGGACGATGATTGGATGAAGTCCATATAAACTGCCCGACTCAGCGTTGGGAACCGTCCACACCCGACTGGTTGGCCGCCATCCGTTCAGAATCCGACGAACATTCGCTATCATCTCAATGCTTGCACGTCCGCGTCCGCGGTTGCAACTAACGCGGTCACTTCGGGACCATGTCGCCTACCGATACTTGAGCTCTGCGCCGGCCATTACCAGTGGTAGCGGCGATGTACTCGGCCGTCGAGTTGACAAGAAGAGACTTGTGATCCTCGGAAGTGGGTGGGCGGGCTACCCGCTCGCGAGGAAGGTCGATAAGAAGCACTACGATGGTACGTACCTGTGATGTTCTCCGGCGGATCGGTCACTAAGCGCATCATTCAACTGCAGTGACCGTGATATCCGATTCTCCAAACTTTAACTTTACGCCTCTCTTGGCGAGCACCTCTGTCGGTACGTTCCTCTCATCTTACCCGCAGCTCTCAGCGGTGCCCGATCTCATCCCTTCCCCATCAGGCACTCTCGAGTTCAACAACGCCGTCGAGTCCGTCCGAGCGCTTCCCCACGTGAACTACCACCAAGCCTGGGTCGACCGCATCGACTTCGCCTCCAAAACCCTCGCCTGCCAGCCCACGCTGCGCTACGCTTCCCGCCAGCCTCATCAGCAGGACGATGCCCTCAGTTATAACACCGTAAAGCGGGAGGAGCTGCAGGACGAGCGTTTGCCCGTGTTCACGATGGAATACGACATCCTAGTCGTCGCCGTCGGCGCCTACTCGGCCACGTTCGGCATCCCGGGCGTGAAAGAGAACGCGCACTTTCTCAAGAACGTCAACGACGCGCGCGCGATCCGCGCTCGGATCCTCGAGTGCTTCGAGATCGCGGCCATGCCCGGGCTCTCGGACGAGGAGCGGAAGCGCGTGTTGAGCTTTGTCGTCGTCGGCGGTACGTTGTGCATGGCATTTCTCCCGTTTTTGCACGCACTCACCGTCATACAGGAGGTCCGACTGGCGTGGAGTGGGCTGCAGAGCTGCACGACCTCGTGAGCTGCAAGTCTCGGCCCACGTTCGTTCCTCCGGTCCCCGTTGACAATCCGTGTTCGCAGCCGACATTCCCAGATACTACCCATCTCTCGTCCCTCTCATCTCGTGCGCGTGTTCTCCATATAATGCTCTTCCCGCAACTGATCGATGATCAGCATTACGCTCTACGATGTAGCGCCGCGTGAGCTCGTTCTCACTCAGAATCTTCGCGTTTATCGCTCATACGCATACGTCAGATATCCTTGGCAATTTCGACAGCTCCCTACAAGCCTACGCCGAAAAGAAGTTTGCGCGCGATAACATCCGCATCCGTGGCCGGCGTACGGTAGAGAAGGTTGAACCGGGCTGGATCACGATCAAGGAGGAAGGGCGTAAGCCCTGAACCTCCATCGATAGTGTAGTCACATACTGACCATCGACGTTCAGGGATCCCCTTCGGATTGTGCGTATGGAGCACCGGCCTAGCCGTGAACCCGCTCGTGGCAGCCATCAAGGAGATCCCGAAGGGGCAAAAAGGCGCCACGTAGGTCTTTCCGCCCTCGCTTGCGCACGCGCGTGTTCGATCTGACAGGCACAACTATCGACAGCTTACTCACCGACGAGCGCCTCCGCGCGCTGGACGCTTCTACCGACAATAAACCGATGCGCGACGTCTACGCCATTGGCGACTGCGCCGGTGTAGCCGGTGGTCCCGTTCTCCCCGCCACCGCTCAGGTTGCCCAACAGAAGGCGCTGCACCTAGCAAAGGAGCTGAATCGCGCGGCGAAGTCCGGGGACGCGTACCAGCCGGTGCCGTTTGAGTTCAAGAACAGAGGAAGCCTGGCGTATATCGGCGGATGGCAGGTGCGTGTCGTCATCGCATATCCCCTTGGGCGGTGAGCGCTGACCGGGAGTTTGGGTGACAGGCGCTCGTGGACAGGACGTCGGCGGCGAGCGGGTTGAAGGGAGGGAATGCCGGGTGAGCGACTGCTGCCACACTTGTTACTATCTTGCGACTGACGATGTGAACGGACGCAGGCGCATGGCGTGGCTGATTTGGCGCTCCGCTTAGTGAGTCCCCCTAGATTTGTCGCGCGTAAGGAAGATTCCAGCTGACGGACGACAGTTTCACCATGAGCGTTTCGGTTCGGAACAAAATCCTGATCCCTACGTATTGGTTCCTTAACTGGATCCTAGGCAGGTCAGTCCATACTTCATGACGTGTCCTAACGCCCGGTCGAAATTCACGCACGCGGCTCCCCTAGGGACATTTCGAGGTTCTGAACACCAGAATGCCCTCCTGAGGCTGCCTAAAAGCGAACATATCACCATCGCTCAATAAACAACTTGATCACAAATGTACAGTAGTCGACATCAATCAACCCCTCATCATACGTTGGGAAATTCAGAGAGCATGCCCATGCCTTAAACTTCATGTCTGCACAACAACAACGATCTCCGTGCGCAATACACGAGTAACCCTACATATATATAGATAGAAATTTACTTGTGTTTCCGACAGCTGCACGAGTTAGGCGTGCTACGCATGTACATGAATCTGGTATTGTAGATGTAGAAAAGGAGCGAGTATGTACGGATTAGAACCTAGAAGAACAACACAACAACCACACGAGAAAGCAGTTTTATACGATGGTAAAGGACGCCTCCTGGATGGTGCGGTACTCGTCCTTAACGGTGCTGCCGTCATTGAGCGTCGCCACGATGTCGAACGATGCACCAGCCGCGAGCGGGGCAGCGAGTGTGTAGTTGAGCGAGGACGGGAGCGAAGTCGAACCCGAGGCCTGGTAGAGTGCGAAACTCGACCTGCCGAGCGTGCGGACGTACGACAGCGGGACGGTGTACGTCGCCAGCGCCGGTTTCGGCACGCCGTCGTCGCGCGGCTGCGGGACGGTGATGACGGCTTCCACGCTCTTCACCTTGCGGTCTGTGCGGACGGCAGCGCTGAGCGTACCGGAGATGGTGAGCGCGGAGGTGTTGGCCTTGCCACTGGTGGAGCCAGGGAGGAAGGCAACAGTGTCCTGGAAGGTGAATGGGCCGGAGGTCCGCACCGCAGCCTTCGAGCTCTCCTGAGTTTTGACGACGAAGGACTTTATGCCGCTTGAGCCTTTGACCGACGCAGAGAAAGCGTAGTAGTAGGTCGCCGCGCCGCCAAGGTAGGTCGAGGAGCCGACGAGGGAAGACGACGTCGTAGCGGGCACGGTAACCGTCGACTTGCCATCCGCGGTGGTATAGGTGATAGTGACCTTCCGTCCTGAGTTGGCGGAGAACTGGGTTCCGAGAAGCTAGGATAAATCGAACGTGTGAATGGATAGCACGATGATCGCATCACTCGCTACTTACGCGGATAGCACCGGAGAAGGTCACGGTTCCCGCAGAGTTGACGGTGAGAGTAACATTGACCGGCTTCACGGCGATGGGCGTGATCTCGGTTAGGGATACACCGCTGGGAACGGTGTTCAGCATCTGCGTAGTGAGGCGCTTGCACTCAGAGGCGAAGAGGCTGCTCGACTCGGCCAATCTGTGCGTCCAATGGTCAGGACGGATTTGCACTAGCAGGGATAGCAATAGACCCACGTGGACATCGTCGCGTTATTGTCGGAAGAGAACAGGCGCAAGTCTGAGCGCTGGGAGACATTGAAAGACGTGACCAGCGGGTTCTTGGTCGTGCCAGCCACGTACTCCTGCGCACTAAGAAACGGAGAAGGTCAGCGAGAGCGATTGCCGCAAAGAAGTTGAAACTTACATCCTGTTATCATAGGTGGTACCGGTGGTGTCCATGTTGATGCCGCCTTGGGTGTTGTTGGCGTTGACAGCGTCCGTCCCGACGACGAGCGGGAAACCAGCGTGGTGAACGCTACCAACCGTGTGACCACAGGCAGTGAGCTTGATCGCATCGGTCTGCGATATACCCGCTCCGGCGAACCGTGCAAGGGTGTCGGTGAGGCCCTCGTCAGGTTCGGGGACGCCGAATTGGCCGGCGGCAGTCGCATCAATACGACCGGCGCTGTACACCAGCTGCGGCCCACCGCAAGACGAGATAGCGGCGACCGTGCCCAACGCGATTATGTCGGAAACTAGCCCGGCGCGTCAATGTCAGTCATGGCAAGGAACAGCCAAAGAGAGCGGGACTTACAGCTCGTCTGAGCGCCGACGTAGTACTTCCAGTAGTTGAAGCTGTCGGGGAAGGCCTGCCCCGAGTTCTCTGGGCGAGTGTACTCGAAGACAATACTTGCGTCCAAGCCTCCCGTACCGGCGGCGACATCGGCGGTGGCGAAGTCATGGAAGGCAACTCGCATCCATTGCGCAGAGGTGACCCTGCCCGTCTTGGTGCTGTTCTCCGAGACGTAATTGCCGCAGGGCGTCACGGCTTTGTAGAATGTATTCGCATTGTGGCCGGTGGAGTCGACCAGCAGATGCTCGAGCGCTGCGTACTTCGCGGAGGGGTAGTACGCGCCCCTAACTCCTTGGGCAGCCGCAACAAGGGCCGTGAGGGAAACTGCGCTGAGTGACGGAGACATCTCGAGATGCGAAAAGAGGCGCGGGATCTGAGCGCAGGGGAGAGGTGGGGGACTTAGCGTGGGCAACGCCTGTAGAAATACCGTTTACGGGACTGGTTCGTGCCTCCTTGTGCCTCCCGTCGCGTGCGGGGAGTTCTAGCTCCATCTCGCCGTTCCTGAGGCTTCTTGCATGCCGAGTCTGATGGCTGGACCGCGATAGGCGTAGTAACCGGTCCCTCTTGGCTTTTTTGCGGAACCAAAGCAACGCTCCCAGTGGCGACGATGACATTTACGCGACTTTGCGCGACGTGAGCGATCCAACCTTGAGGGGGTACCTTGGGTGGTGTACCTGGACTACATAGCACCGAGGTACGCGGGGATGGTCTTACGTACGGTCCGCTGACCTATGGCTTGCAAATTTGTGTGAGCCATTTTTGGTGTCGCGATGCGCAGAGAAGAACCTTGAGCTACGACGCAGCACATGGACTGGATGCACAACCTGCTTCCGCAAATCTTCTGATGCGCATATCGCAATCGAGTCCCCTGTCGCGAGATCCAGCCAGCGGCCCGAGCGTGAATCCCCATTCAAGTCTGTGCCCACGAATCCGATGGGCGGGAGTGTCCTGCTTTGGGAGTAACGCTCCTCCGAAGTGGGTCACCGGGGATGCACACGCCCGACTTCGGACAGTTCCCGCCAGATATGCGCGAAATTCGGTCGGCCACGACATCGGTCGTAAAGAGGGTGAGAGATGGACTGGAGCTGAGAAGCAGGACGACACTGGACGTTTGATCGAGGCCAGTAAGAAGCGGCTGTGTCGATCTCTCACGTCGCTCTCGATGCCTTTGCCTTCAAGCTTCAAAGCTTCAAGACCATGGAAATCGTCTACATAAACCAGGTGCAACAGTGTAGTTGCTTGCCGCGAAAAGCACCGATGTCCAGGTCCGTAGCAGTTGGTGTCCGGACAGTCCAGCCTCGGACGGAATTCGCGGCTCCTCCACTGCTCTCCTCCGCGATCCGCAAAGTCACACGTGATCGCGCACAGAACGCGTTCTCACAAGGGTCACTTCTGTTCGCTCCTTGACTGAATTCTTGCGAATTCATCGCAAATCGCCCAACAGTTCCAAGAATATTCTCATCTTCCTGCGACTCGCGCAACCGTTGATCGAGAGCAGCTGACTGCTGACGGCGCTGAACTGTCAGTGCATAATGTAGAATGATCAAGTCGTGTGCACCTCGGAAGGGACCCTCGTCGTGCGCACCTCGGAAGCGACCCTCGTCGTGCGCGGCGTCGCGCTTCAACGCCGCACCCCATCAAAGCCCGGTCGCCAATTCGAAAGATTGTCGGCCGTGATGATTTCATGCTCCTGGCCAGGGCTTCCAATCGGAAAACGGCGAACAGCTGGTTACCGCGCGAATTTTGTGTGCCTTCGGGTCGTGGTCCCACATCCATCTCCCATGGATATCGGCTTCTCACAGCTTCTCGCTTGCCGAGAAATGTGCAAACGCACAAAACCGCTTGGAGCGCGAGGTCGGATTTGTTCACCCCGTAACTAAGGATGTCTGAGGCCGTCGTCCCGCTGCAGGTACGACCCTCAGGAGCTCTTTGGTGCAGCGCATTCCTTGACCTTTTTTCTAGACTTATTTGCGCATCGTCGCGGCCTCGGTATTCTTCTATGACTTTCTGGTGACCGTTCCCAGGTTTGGGCTTGCGCTTACCCGGGCTTAGTCGAGTTGTACTCACCGGACTCCAGCGAGATTCGTCTCCTCCGGCGCCAGCACAATGCCCTCCGGCCGTCTCATGCATGCATCCTGTTCATGCTTGCCAGGTATGTCAGGAACAGCATACCTCTTCCTATACTCACTATGAACCACAGATATGTCGGAATGGCAGCCGTGATATCAGCCACTGTCATATACTTTCACGGCTGGACGTTCTCAAAATGTGCACAACTCATTCCAATGTAAGTGACGCCTGTCCACGCCTCTCCGACGTAACCTCACCATCGTCAATACCCAGAGTTGGAGCGTTCAGAGCAGTGCTGAGCACCGTCACCAATTTTGTACTATTGTGGAGGACGTGGGCTATCTGGGCTCGCAATCGTGTACGTTTTGCCGGCTACAGCAGCTTAACGGTGTTTGACATCCTTGACAGAAAATCCTTATCATGCTTCTCATTATTATGATACCCACCACGATATTCTCGTACGGCTTCCTCTTCGACCAAAGTCCCACGACCAAGAATGGATCATGCACCGCCGTCTCTGGTCATACCGTTTTTGGGCAAAAATGGACATTCGCTCTCGCCAACATGGTGCGACCAGTTTCGTCCGTAAGCCCCTTAGCGTGGCAACTGACGCGTCTCCAGTGCTTTGATATTGTTGCGTTCGTCGTTTGCTCCATCCGGTTGATACGGAATATCAAGGCGGAGAAAGGGTTTGTGCTTCGTTTTCGGACCATGCCACGTTGAGGCTTACGCGTCACTCTGCTGTTCTTCTAGCATCTCTGGGCTTTCGGCGTACCTCCTCTCCGAGCAAGTCGTGTTCAATGTTTTGTCACTCACCGCATGCTCATGTTGCGTCTCGCAGCGGCATCTTTTACTTTGTGATCGTCATGATCGGCCATGCCTTGAACGTTTCGTTCCTATTGTCCAAGGTACTTCTTATTTTCGCGCGGCAAAGCCCGCATCTGACTATTGATGCAGGACCCAGCTCGGTCAAATTCGTTCCTTACCTTCAATGTAGCATTAACCTCCATCGCTTCTCAGCGCATCAGTAAGGGCTACTGATCTCACGCACACGTTCATCTCACTTAGCGAGAACTCTCTCTCCCCAGTTACTTCTTTATCCGAACGCGTCACCCTCAACCCATCGACGCACGGATCTCGGAACCGCTCCGCTTCGCGCTCTCGGTCGCGCGCCACCAGCAAAGTCCGGAACCCGTTCCGGTTCGTGGCCGGTATGCGTGATAACGTCCAGCAACCCGACGTGGAGCTCGGACGTGCACGCTCCTTACATCGCGGCAATGGCAACGGCATCGCTATCGACGTTCACCAGGAAACGCACATTGCTCAGGACGATGAATTGCTTTACGGCGTCTCCAGCGAGTACAAGAGCAAAAGAGAACAAGAATCAAGTAGAGACGTGCAGACGACGTCAACGGTACATTTCACGCCGGAGTGAAGCGTCTATCCTCGTTGTCGATATTTGATATTTATATGGGCTTGGGTTTTGGTTGTGCAGACGGCATGGGATTACTAGGAATCTGGTGGTTTGACTCTGCTTGTACTAGTGTTGTACCGAGCGAGTAACTCCTGTAGACTTGAGAAGTGGAAGAACCCTGTTTGAATGCATTTGTGCATCACGCCCATTGCTTATCTAACTGAATGAAGGCCATCATGCAAAATCTTGGGACGTCTAGGTCGGGCAAAGACAGGGTTGGAACCGGTACTTGTTGTAGTACAGCAGCCCTCACCGGAGATGAGCACATCCGGTACCGGTCGGTGACCTAATATACAGATACACGTTTTGATAGGCAGCGGGGGACCCTGGGCGAGACGCGTTTGCACCTTCACGTCGCAGGCTGGACAGGAGATGGAGCCGGCGTGTCGGAGATGAAATTGTTCGCACCGGTGTGTAAGTATATGGAAGACACATGTAGCAAATCTCAGATGCAGTAAAGACGACGAAGTCATGAAGGTAGTGCAAGCGATAATATAACAATAAAGTACATCATCTGGTAAACATTACAAGTCATTGCGTGCATGATCATGGTCGTGCGGGTAGTAGTACAGATGCTGTGTTAAGTAATTTACAGCCAACATGCGTGGCGACAGGGTCAAGTCCGATATGATGTTTTGCAGCCGACGGGGTTTGTGGATATTTGAGAGCCCGGGCGCATTTTCGTGAACTGCAGGCAGGGAGGGCGGGCGCCACAATATCACTAGAAGATCTTATCAGCGGCGTTTGGTATGTATAGGCATCACGGGAACGTACTGTGGGCTCAGATGCAAGAAACGTTTACCTCCGCCCTCGCGACCCAGCAAGCTTGCGAGGCCGGCTGATAGGAGCCGCAACAGCCTTGCGTTGCCGAGTGCAGTTCTTGCAGTATCCCATTGACCTCTGTCGTTGGGGCAAGGTCGCGGAAATCGAGGAGTTCGTCGAGGTCGGACTAGGTTGCCGACGAGACGAAGAGTAGTCGTAGTCACGTTTGCTATATGCAGGAGTGTTTTGTTGGCGTTTCGAAGATCGGCCCATCGGCCCTCGACCAGCAAGGGCCAAGCAGCGGCATCGTAGCCAATGGGAGCAAGCGATGATTTCCGGAGTGACTGTTTGGCAACCAAGGCAGTGTTTATAGTTGGTGGTGCACATCATGTGTGTTCTATGGGAGATGGGCTAGTCTAGAGTTCGTATGCGTGGAGAATTATGGGCGTATGTCGTGCCGGACGTGAAGGGAGGCCGTTCGTAACCGTCTGCGAGGACTGTTGACCAGCGAGGAGGAACACACACATATATACTTGTATGGCTAACGTCGCGAAGGTGTTTTGTTCGCGAAGAACGACGTCGATGGTTTCAATTGAGCGCCTACAACGCAGTCCGGAACCAAAGGCGCTGAGGGCAGAAGAAGTAGTCGACATTTTGTTGAATCTGAACGTATGTCGCAAACCGTTGTAGTTGACCGATCCATCGAGTTGCTACGGGCTACGGTGTGTGCGCAACGAAGAATGCAGTGGGCGCAGATCATCAAGTCGCCTCCAAATTGGCCGCAATTGTCACCATGGCTTATTGTGCCAGAAGCAGGATCTTCAAGCAAGTCGAGGACGCGTAACACAAAGCCATAGCATTACAATGAGTGAGTGAGAATCCTGGAGACCGTAGCGCACACAAGTCGAGAAACAAGATTATCCGGCAGATACAAAGACAGGCGGTCGCCAGCAGAGACAACATGGCGTAGACACGTGATCTTCATCGGACCGTGTTCGTTCCACCGTCCGCGGCTACAAGTTACCTATGTGCCACGCTTTCCGTGATACTTCATGGTTGCTGCTGTGAGCGCGCAGCATCGTTGATACAAGTTACCTCCCTGCGAGTACTGGTTTCAAGAACATCGTACTTGAAGGACTCATGACTCGAGATGGGTACCTACTTCCGAGGCGCGTTCCACGCGGAGGCCCGGGGAGGCAACTTACACCAAGACATGAAAGGGCGTCTTAACATGTCCGACTCTGATATGAAGGATCATATTGCAGCTAATTGCGATATCGCGAAAACAGACAAGGTGCGAGGCTGAGATCTGTACCCTACCCTACGAAGTACTAGTCGCGATAAACCTGTACAGGACACCATATCTCGCATTCAACCCGACCAGACCTCAGGTCCCGGAATGGGATAGGCGCTAGTGTCTGTCACCCATGAGGTTAGTTCTTATATCTGGCGCGGACTCAACGAACTCACTGGTGTACGCATCGTAGACAATACCGGGGCTAGGGTTAGGACAGCATTAGCTGACTGATCCGTCCGGACCAACAAAAACGTACGTTGCCGCTGTGTAGGCACCAGGGAAAGCAACCAGGTAGTCCGAGGTGGGGAAGCTCGTCCCGGAACCGGTTACTTGAAGCTGAATACACGAAGGATAAACCTGTGCGCCTGGATACACGTACGCAGCATGAAGAGCGATTCTGGGAAGAATATTGTCAGTGACAACGCCGGATAAAGCAACGAGATGTGCACATTTCATGGCGGACGATGTACTGTCCGGGTTCCAAAGAAGCGGGAATTGTGAATGTATAGATGCTGTCATTCTCCGTCAGGATGTCGGTCGCAGCCCACTTCCCATCCGAGGTCTTCCCAGATTCGGCGACCTTGAACCACACTTCGCTGTGCACGGTGAGTGACCTGTACCAAATTACACGTTACAAGCGTCACCTAGTGCCCGGCATCCATTGGGTGATATCCGAAGGAGCTTTGGCCATGTAACTATGACGCATATTAGAATTAGGGCCGGCGGCAGGGCAGACTTCATCGCATACGTGATCATAGGACCCTACCACGAATACATCAGTGAAGCCTACAGGTCCTCCACAGCGACTTACGATATGCGAGTCTGGCCAAGTCGTCCAGTTCAAGTGCAGTTGAGAGCCTGCGGCGACTGTCGCATAGATGGGCGCAGGGGCGGTATAATAATTGCCATCAGTGTATCCATTGCACTGGACGCTACGTCAAATCGACTGAGCGAGATCCGACTACGAATAATCATTGTTGTTCCGGATCTTACTCGATGAGCGAGAGATCGGTAACCGGACCTAAAAGGAAGAGCTGATCAGCGAGATTGACGACATAGGCGAGCGCGGATCACCATTGCCGGGGATCTGGCGAACGATCCTCTCGGGAACAGGGTTGTAGTATGGATCTTTCAATTCATTTCAGTCTTCTCAATACAGCAAAGGCCAGTTCGCGATACGTACCGGTGTACGGCAGATACCCGGAGTAATGAGTGGATCCGATCACTATGTCTTGCACATAACCGTGCGCTTTGACGAGTGTGATAGCGGAAAGCAGAGGAAGTAGAAGAGAAAGCATCGCGAAATGGACGTACGCTCGCAGTTGCATGCGTACAGCAGGCTGGCGGAGGCATTTATAGTACTTGGAGAGGCGGGCCGTCTCGGAACATAGCAACACTACGAAGGTAAAGGACATAGTCAGGCGACGGATTAGGAATATGCTCGGATCCGTACAGTACCATAATGACAGAGTTTAGCCGAGAGGAAGCACATCCTAATGCCTGAGGTTTGCGTCATTGTGGGCCTTGCTGTTAGGGTATTGGTTGACGCAAGGGCGAACGCGGATGCACATCACCGAGAACGTATAGATCATCGGTTACAATTATCCGGCGGTCATGTCGCTCTTTGGAGTTGGAGTAGGTCGTGTACAACACGGTAGGCACTGAACGATGTCGGGACAGCCAATCACAGCCAACTATGCATTGGAAATCTCCGTGCACGATGGAGGCATACCATCTTCAAGCATAGATGAGCGTGTCCATCGGAGGAGGAATCTGCAGTCGAAACACCGAATGCGGTATATGGTCGGGAACCAGGTGAAAGACGCACCGCAATATTGCCGCGTGCTGCTGGTGCACATGCCATCTCGTGTGAGGCGCGCGTAAGTAAGTATGCGAGATTTCGCCATGAGGCTGAAAAATCTTCAACCTCCGTCTCCGTCTCTGAGTCGAATGTCCAGGTCGCGCAAAACCAGCCCTCAGCCTAGAGTGGCCCTATGCTGCTTGTGCCTGTGGATATTATCCTCGATGTCAATCCTGAAAACACGCCCGATCGCATGATGGTATGCAGTGCTCCGGTGAGAGCCGATAATCAGACACTCACCCATGAACAGGGATGAATGAGATGCGTCCGACATGAATGTTTGAACGCTCGCCCTCCAACAACACTATCAGCGCCTCGGAGGTGCTCGATAGCAGCGTGCAACCTCGTGCAGTTCCTGTCGTCTCGTCGTCAGGGTAGGAAGATGCGATCATGTGACGTGCAATTATCTTCGATTTCTACATGAACTTGAGCTCACCGAGCTGCGTTTGTTCTTGCTACACCGCGCGACTGCGTTTTGCGGTATGCACAACAGGCTGCACAGCGTACCGCCATATCCTCTTGTGTGGACTGATTACAATGCCCTCTTCTGGCCCACTTGGTCTAAATTGGCGAGCTGAAGACGGCACCACGACGCGCACGCCTTGGCTCGTAGGCGCACACATCACAGCAGCAGCGCCATCTGGGCAAGGCGGGACAGCATAGGTTCATCTCCGACACGGATCGGCTACCGGACGGTCCCAAATAAAGCGTTCACGGTGCTCAATGGCGTCCGGTCGTCCAACACTACGCCACGTCCGAAAGATCGAGTTGTATTATCCATTTCGGAGCGGCTGGAAAGCTCTGCTCTTACCTGGGATAAATAAGGTCTCTGGGACACAACCATTCACTCAGAACCCAACCTACCTTCGCTACCATGGCTTCCCTCATCAACATTCCCAAGCTGCTAGCATCTTCTGCTGTTCGGGACAGCATCCAGCTCTTCTTACTCGGCGCAATCGTTGAGAGTTTTCGTCGCCTTTCGCAATGGGTCATGGACCGTCTGTCGTTTGGTGAATCCTGGATTTTTCTTCCCTTTTTTTTTATCAACTGGCACTCATGTGTTCATTCGTCTAGATTCGTCCGTCACGGCACGTTTCGAGCCTCAGGATCCAGCCCATGAATGGGTCACCAGTTTTCTGGTCAGTAAACCATCGATTCTTTCGAATTCCCGGTGAGTCTCTGTCTGACGTTATATGCGCAAGGCCGAGCAAAGTCTGTGGCGCGCCACACGGGACTTCGACGTCTTTTCCAAGTTTTCCAAGAAGATCGGTAAAACACCTGCGAATCTCGAAGGCCTTAACGCTGCCTATATCCCTCGATGGACTGCGCCACACCTGCTCAAATGGCGTGGTCGCCTGATTCAGGTACAACATATCACTTCAGAAACCCGCAACCAGTGGTGGGGGGAGCAACAACAATCCCCTACGCTCTGCGTGACGTCAGTTTTTATCCGTGGCTCCCCGGTAATGCGCACGGACTGACCGTGATTTTCGCGCAGAGTCCTGTTTACACGGGACATGGCCGTTTTATGCGCGCTGGTCGAGGAAGCGAGAAATCGATACTTAGCGAGCCGCAGTGCGAAAATCACTGTTCACACCCACCGTGCGGCCGTGAGTCATCATGTGCGGGAGTGGGTCACGACTTGAACTCTTCCACAGGATAACTTTGGAATCCCGAGGTCAACGTGGAACGCCGTAGCGACACTCCCAAAGCGACCTCTGAACTGTTTGGCTTTCGATAACGACGTTGTCGACTCACTGCTCGCTGACGTTCGCGAGTTTCTACGTCCCGAGACCGAAGAGTGGTATCGTATTGTGGGTATATCGTATCACCGTGGATTCCTTCTGTGGGGTAGTCCTGGTACGGGCAAGAGTAAGCATCGCGCCTTCATTCCGTTGACTCATGTTGACATCATTCTTCACATAGCATCTACTGTCCAAGCTATTGTTCGTATTGTTCTGATGTCTCACGGACAAGGTCTAACCATTTCTGTAACAGGCGGGCGAATTGAGCCTCGAAGTTTACTCTCTGACGCTTTCTTCAAGCAAGTTAGTATCAATCGCTGTGTTTATCCCTGTAGCTGCTGATACTATTGAGCGTTTAGCATGGACGACGGGCAGCTGCAGAACTTGGTATCTATTATCCCGCCGAGATCCATCTTGCTGCTCGAGGACATCGATTGTGCCTTCCCTTCGCGTGAAGAGGTTCGGAGCACGCAAATCCACGAGCCCGCAACGGGATCAATCGCGGCGCCGAAGAAGAGTGAAGTCACTCTGTCCGGTCTTCTGAACGTTCTCGACGGCGTTGGGAACGAAGGTGGATTGGTGGTATTTGCCACGGTACGTGTCTCAAAGAAATCATGCCGCAATTCTGGTGATCTGATTTCAGGCTACAGACGAACTATCCAGAGCGCCTCGATGCGGCCCTGTCCCGCCCAGGGCGGATTGACCGAAAAATCGAATACAGGCTTGCATCCCGTGCACAGGCTCGAGCGCTGTTCACGAAATTCTTCTCCCACGGAAAACCCAAGGTCTCAGGCAGCGATTACTCGCTGAGCGACCTTCCAATCTCCCTTCTGGCGGACAGCTTCGCCTCGAGCTTGCCGGAGTTCGAATTCTCCACGGCGCAGCTTCAAGGCTACCTGCTTGGTCATAGATCCTCTCCGCAGACTGCAGCGAATGATGTCGCATCCTGGGTCACGGCAGAGCGGTCTGACCGATTACGCGAGGAGACGAGACGCCAGTCTACTCAGCACAGTCGGTCTGCGGAACACGCGGCGGCGATGGCGGAGAATCGTGCTTCATCAGCGGGGGTCGCATCGTTATCGGAGAATCACCAACTTGAAACCCCTGATCCAAGCCCGAAGACGCTAGGTCTGGACGTCGGCAGTAGTTCTGACGGAGTCGCACAAGTAGTGTGAGTATACCAGGCCTTTCGCACGATTTCGTGAACGGCTTCCGATGACATGATTAACGCTACGACGCCCTATCCGCCGTATATTCTTGTATATTGGCTTCTATGTACCTCGCATTTATGTACCATTACTTATAAGTACAATAAAGATTCACGGGTGTGTACGCTTGATGGAGCCAGATTCCGGCGATGAGGGAGGGTTACTCTTGAATAATTGGATGAGTGTTTGTGTAGTACCCTCTCCTTCGTCCCTGTGAAGCACGGGCGTGATCTATATTCAACTATGTAAGTACATGCCATTTCGTTGTTAATCAAGGTACATAAACGATCAACTGACCGCCTCAGGGTGCAGCACGTGGGTGAAGTTCGGGGGCAACCTCCGACAGGCACGGAGAATGACTCTGAGCGCTACGCCCATGTCTCCTTACATCCATAATCATAATCAACGGAAACATCCGGTTGTTCTCAAGTCTCACTTATGGACCTTATATCCTCCCGGACTGCAGTAAAAATCGATCATCCTCCAGGCACGCCTTGTAGTTGAAGGAGCGCCCGCAACATCGCCAGCCAGTTAGAGGAGCGAAGACCCTCTTGGCATCGCGGCCAGACGATGCAAGAGCGTGCAAGTCTTCGATCGTCTCGAGCGCTCACCGAGGGTGTCCCTCCGCGAGTCAAAGTCGTCTCAGTGCATCTTGCTCTCGTATAAAGGTCGACGATGTCCTGAAGTTCCCTCATCCATCTGATACGCTCCTGAGTCTGTTTTCACCGGCGACGCGCCATGAAACATACGGACGAGGCTTCAAGCTCCTGGCCCTCTTTGGGCGTCCTGTCGTTGTTGGTTTCTGCTTTCTTTTTCTCCGTCGGTCCCGTTTATGCCGCCACCTCCGGCTCTGAGCTCGTTCCTCCTCCCCTACCCGATCCGCCTCTCTCAAATGCCTTCACCGTAGCATTGTCCAACTCCCCAAACGGTCTTTCAATACCGCAGAGCGGCTCATTCTTCGGCTTTTCCATCGAATTGTCTGTGATCAACCAACATCGTAAGTGGCCCTCGCAGATCCATTTGTTCCTTGCAGTGTATGGCTGATTTCCGTTTACCACAGTCGGGAGATCAACGTACGCGATACATGTCTTGTCCTCACCTTCCGTTACTAACATCGAAGCGTTGCGCACAGTATCAAGATGAAGCCGCAGTTTCTGAGCTTGCTCGACAATGTTGTGCGTCGTGCAGGCTCCGTACACGTCAGGGTAGGAGGCAATACGCAGGAGACGGCAACCTTGGTCGATAGACTTCCTGGTGGTCAAATCATCTCCAAGGACAACGATGTCGATGACTCATCCGGAGCCGTGAGTGGGAGTTCATCACTCGAAGGCACCGCAGATGTTCATAATCCACATAGACTAGCACTCCCCCGCTGTTCTTTACCACCGAGATACTCAACATGATGGCGAAAGTGTCCACCTTGGTCAACGTTAACTGGTATCTTGGTAACCGCGGTCAGGCTGAGCTGTCTTGTGCCATTCTTATCGCAGCCTTCTAGGCATCCCTTTCAACGATACCTCCGATTTTCGTTTACAAATCGCGGAGAAGGGCCAAGAAATCTTGGGCAATCATCTCGTCGGACTGCAAGCTGGGAACGAACCGGACTTGTACGCGGACCATCATCTGCGTGGATCAGTTCGTGTCTTCCTGTCCTTGATGCAAGAGACTCATTCCGATGCATCAGACTTACGGCCCAAGCGACTACGCGAACGACTTTGGATCCGTCGTCAGCCAGCTGTCGGGCCGCAATCAACAGACCCTCATCGGTCCCAGCGTGTCATCTCGGTGGACGCCCGAGGAGGTCTGGGACACCGGGTTCATTTCTAGGTTTTCGGCGAATCTAGGCGCTCTTTCAGTGGAAAGGTGAAAGCGCTTTTGATACCGGCCCTGATACGAACTCACGTTGGCGCCTCCTTTACAGATACTATGATACTGCGTGCACCAACGTCCCGCATCCCCGCGACGCCCAGACGGTCTTCCCGAACTATCTCAACCACACCGCCGCGACGTCCTTCGTTGCGCGCTACACGCCTTCCACGGCTGTCGCGCAGGCTGCGGCAAAGCCCTTCATCATGTTCGAGACGAACACTGCGACCTGCAGCGGGTTCGAGGGCGTCTCCGACAGTTTCGGTGCTGCGCTTTGGGGTTTGGACTACGCCTTGCAGATGGCCTACGGCAACTTCTCACACGCTCTGTTTCACATCGGTGGGCAGGACGCGTTCTACAATGTGCGCCCCCCTGCATATCTTTATCTTCGTATTGCTGACGAGCGAGTGTATCAGCCATTCACGCGTCCGTATCGTCATTCAAGGATCGGGCACAATGATGACATGTTCTATTGGTAGCTCCATCCACCCCTCAATCTTCAGACGCCGGCTGGCTCGTCGGTCCAATTTACTACTCGGCATTGGCTACGGCCGAAGCGCTCGGATCGTCCAACAAATCCCAAGTACTCGATTTGCACGCCAACAACGGGAGCATATACACTCCGGCGTATGGCATCTACGAAGACGGCACTCCGCAGCGCCTCGCCTTGTTCAACTTCATCACGGATCCGAGCGGTGTGAGCGACTACACCGCGATGGTCACCGGGATATCAGAGGACCAGGTCAAAGTCAAGTGGGTTCGACAGACTCATTCCGTTTGCTTGAGAAGCTGACATGGAGACGCCAGGTACCTTGCCGCGTCCAGCGTCTCGCAGATTGGAAACTTCACCTGGGCAGGCCAGGTTCGCTGCTCCCATATAGTTCAAGTCAGACGTCCATTACTGATCATATCATTGAACAGACTTTCGGCTCCGGGTATGTCTCTAACGGCGTCCCTCAAGGCGACCAAGACTACCAGTCTGTTTCCTGCTCCGGCGGTAACTGCCAGATCAAGGTCCCCGCGCCTGGTTTTGCGCTCGTGTTCCTCACGCCCGAGGCTCAGGACGCGGCGGACTATTCCTCCTCGACGCCGACGTTCACCTCGTCTTCGTCGGGCGCGCCATCTGCGACCAAGAAGGCGCACGCAAGCGGTGCTGAATCTCGGTATGGATTGCGTACGGCGACGTTCACGATGTTGGTTGCTGCTGTGTGCAGCGTCTGTATGGTTTTTATCTTCTAGTTGTGTGCGGTGTTTGTGCCGGTTCTATCTTCTTGTTCTTCCTGGTTCTTGGTTGGTAGTCGCTTTCTTATATACCTTGGGCATAATTCATTCTTAAACGTCACGCCTCTCAGTGTCTAGCAATAGATTGGATATAATGCGTCATTGAGGAAGATTAACTATGAACCTTGCTTGTTAACTAATGCCAAGTAGTGTTGAGTGTTACAATAATTAGGCGAATAAAAACGAAAGCAATCCGTTTTGTCGTGTTGTGGGAGACAGCACGTCCGGTTTAGATCTTGTATCCGCCAGCGCGGTACATGAGGTTCTCCGGGTCCACAGTGTGGCGGATTTTCCTCAGACGGGGGAGGTTATCTCCGTAGAACTCCTCCACGGGCGTCTGGGGCTGGGCGTAGTTCGGATAGATGATCTGGCGCGAGACGTTCTGTCCGGCCGCGAGCGCGGCGTTGATGAGCGTCGTGGTCGAATTGGCGAGCGAGTTGAACATGAGCTCGTCCAGGGACGAGTTGGACCAGGTCAGCTCGAGGTTCGGCGGGAAGAGCACGTGGTCTTTGCTGTGCGGCGCAGCGGAGGGTACGGCGGTGTCCCAGTAGGAGCGCGCGAAGGGCTCGACTGTCCACGAGCCGAAGAAGGACGAGTCGAGCGATTCGAGGTAGGGGCCAAGCGCGTCGCGCTGGGCTTGGAATGCCTTCACGACCGAGAGAGGGTGGCCCTCGACGGCGAGGGTCGAGTAGCGCGTGCGGAAACCGTTAAGGAAGGTGATCGTCGCGAGCGAGGCGGAAGTGAAGTTGTCAAAGGTGCGGAGGTAGAACTCGGACTGGCTCTGACGGGGGAAGCTAATGAAAGACAAGGTCAGCCTTTCATTCCCCGTGATGTAGGTAGGCGCGTACCTGAGGAACTTCTCGAAGACCTTGGGCGGCTCGGGGGTTTCGGCGTTGTAGTGCAGCACGAGGACCTCAAACGACTGGTTCGATCCGCGCGCGAAGGTGCCCACTACCTGCGCCTTTATGTCCGTGTTGTTTTCCGAGAAGTCCGCTAGCGCCTCCGCGACCTCGTCTGAATGCCCAGGCTGGGTGTAGATCGTGCCCGCCCAGACCTTGTTCGTCTGCTTGTAGCCGCGGGTCACAAATTTCGTTACGAGACCGAAGTTGTTCAGTCCGCCCTTGAGCGCGAAGAAGACGTCGGGGAGATTAGTGGCGGTCACGTTGTGAATCGAGGAATCCTTTGGCGAGATCCAGGTGTATTGCACGATATTGTCCGACGCGAGCGCATGCTCGTTTGAGATCCAGGAGTAGCCACCTCCGAGCGAAAGGCCCGCCACGCCGACGGTAGCGAAGCGGCCACCAACGACGTTCACGCCTTGAGGCACGGTCGTCGCGTAGACCTTGTCCCAGGTGAGGCCGGCGCCAATGCCAACGAGTGCGACCTGATTGTTGTCCCCAGCCTTGGGGGCAATGGTAATCGCGTCGAAGCGGGTGAGCGCAATGAGCACGCCGGTGGTGGAGGAGAAGCCTTTGTTACTGCAAAAGCGCGTCATAGTGAGTAAGATCATATCTAACGAACCAGAGGCTAGCGTACAGGTTGTGTCCACCACCCATTATACCGAACTCGGCCCCGTGGTGCTTGCGCAGCGAAGTCAACTGGAAGCGCTAGTGAGACGGGTACTAGATGCCAGGTAAAAGAACGCTCACGACCAAAGCCGCATCCTGGTCGGTGCCAGGCTCAACAACGCAAGTCGCGTTGGCACGGTTAAACCAGCTGGCGGGGAGAGTGACATCGTAGGTGTACTCCGTCGTGTCTACACGTTGAAAAGCGTCAGGAAACGCGCTAGAACAACGCGGTATACGCGTTACGCACTGGGGTAAAATACGGCGGACGCCTTGGAAAACTTGTTCGCGACTTCCTTGCAGACGGCAAGCGCGTCGCTCTGCGCAGAGGACGCGCCCACTGACGCAGCGGCCAAGAGCGCGGGGAGGAAGAAGGCGACGCAGCGCATGTTCGTACGTCTCCGAGAACGAGAAGGCGAAGGCACGAGGACCAGAGCTTCTCCCGACGCTTCTTAAACAGCGAGCGCTGCCTTTCGAGACGGTCGTCATCGTTTTGATGGACGACGAGCAGCACGAGAGGGCACGGCCGTCGGTTGCCAAACTCGGTCATGGGCGGTCGGGTGTCGGAGTAGACAGCGTCGGATGTGCCTGGCCGCAGGTTATTTGTTGGACACAGCTTTGAGGGTCATCACGGATAATTCGGACTGAGTCTCTCCAGCTTGGGCGTTTGGTGAAGGAGGAAGGGGGAACCGTCGTCGCGAGCAAAGCGGGATGCAAGAAATGACGTCACGTGTATTCACAGTGTTGCGATTCGGTCGGGCAGCGCGCGGTACCACTCGGCTCGAGCTGGACGTTTCTCAACTCGTCAGAACATTCTCTATATATTTCTACTCGTACTTTGAGCCCTTACAAGCAATATCGTTTGTCCAATTGCACATTCAGCTAAACATTCGAATCCCAATTTCAAGTGTTGAAAGCATGCCATTCTACGCTCGCCATTCACGACCGCAGACCGACTCTGACGTTCTGTGACCGTTGATCATCGAAGGTCCTTCCGATATCCTACATGGATGACTTTCGCAAGCCATCCAATAGCACACGGGTGCATATGTCGTCAACGTGACCATGCAGGTGCCTCAAGCTATGGTGCATCTACCGCAGCGGACAACGTCGCCGCGGCCATCGGAACCCGGAGTGTTTCGGACATGCAGCTGACCCAAGAATGGTCGACAGATTGGTAAGCAGTATTTTAAGCATTACTCTTAGTATAGCTTTCGAAGGCCATTGTCACAGACCCTTGCATGCAACCTTCCTGTTCCGTTGACTTTCCAGTATCTGCGCTCTTCTCCTACTGGATGCGCATCCCTATCACGCCACTCCGTCTTGCAAACCTTAGTCTCGTGCTCCGACATTCTACACGTGCGGATAAGACCGATTATTCCTGAACACCGCCCCATCGATCCAGCCGCTGAACCATGGTCGCGGACTGGATCCTGAGTGCCACACGGGCGCTTGAACACCGTCGTCAGCGAGCGTAAGATGAATGTTGCGGAGCGTTGCTTACTATCTCCTTCCATTGGCTTCATCACTATGTCTTCCGACACATTTTCCGACACGTCTTCCGACACGTGTGAAATGCGCGCTAGAACACCGTCGTCAGCGAGCAGAAGATGAATGTTGCGGAGTGTTGCTTACTATCTCCTTCCGGTGGCTTCATCACTATCTTGTCTCCCGACATGTGTGAAATGCGCTCTATAACACCGTCGTCAGCAAGCAGAAGATGAATGTTGCGGGATGTTGCTCACTATATCCTTCCGGTGGCTTTATCACTACGACGTCGCTCGATACTTCTGAAAGCGGGCGCGCTAAAACCCAATCGTCAACGAGCAGAAGTTGAATGTTGCGAGTTGATGCTTACAGCGTCCTATTGCCGCCATCACTATGTCTTCCGAATTCTGTGGGCGAAGCGCTAGGGTACCATCGTCAGCGCGCAGAAGATGAATGTTGCGACTCGACGCTGACCGGTTTCTTGATGCTGACCGGTTTCTTGACGCTGACCGGTTTCTCCCACCGCCTCCGCCGGCTTCGACCGCGGTTCATGCGGGTTCGAGGGCGTGGGCGTGTCCGCTTCGAGCGGCTTTCGATACGCGAGCATATCCATCCTGTCGATCTGCTCCCACTTCTTCATCTCCGCAAACCCCTCTACGTTCTTCAGCAGATACTGCACGAGCGGGCCCCCAGCGTTCGGTGCGTGTGGGTCCGCATGATACGCATCCAACATATGGTAGTGCTGCAGCCGGCTCTTCTTAGAGGCGGCGATGATCTCCGCCATGTTGAATTCTGGCTGTTCACTGGAACGCCACGTCTTCTTGATCGTACAGTACAGGCAGTACACGGCCGGTAGCGCTGTAAATAGTGATAGGAACTAGAGAGAAGCATGCCATCCTCGTGAGTCGTCATGCCGCATGGTCAACCCCAGAATAGACGGTGCTTACCTGACCGATCGATGGCACAAAAGGGCCGTCGTTTGTGGACGTCCAAACGGACCATTCCACACCTGCGATCCATAGCGCATGCAGTATCCCGAACAGGAAGATACTGAATGCAGTGGGGCGTATAGTAGAAGCGACGCTTTTCCAGGGTCCAGAGCTATAATATGGTCAGCGGACTGTCGGAAAGGATGATGCAAGCACGGACTAGTACAGCCCCATGAATACTGTTGACGCTAAGACAAAGTAAACAGCCATCTCGACAAGTGCCAACACCAAGGGAAATCGCGAACGACATGTCGGCTGCGCGAAATTATCGTACTCGGGGATGATAATCATCACGATCATGCCGAACAAGGCCAACCACGTTGCGCAGATGAAGTAAAGAAGAACGCGATCCTTTTTCCATGTCAACAACTTCCAGTGTGCGAAATACGCCGACCGGAGGCGGATCCACCCCTTGGCGGGGACCCTGTGAGCGTTGTCGCGAGCTACAAAGTACTGGAACATCATGCGCATGAACAGCGGGGAAAGGCATAGAAGGATAGAGATGGTGTAGTGAATGACGGTGATCTGATGTTGGATCACCCCCACGATCGTTGCGAGCATAACAGCGAGGACAAGGAACAGATGAGACCAGAATGCTGTGGAGCAGGTTGGTGTAAGAGATCATGGAACGGGATTACAGTGAGGGGATGCACCTGATTGCGCATCATCACGAGAGATGTCGGTGACTATCGCTGAAATGATAAGGCAGGCTACTTCAGCAAGATTCTGCTAGAATATACGGGTAATTTGGACCTACTTCCACTGATCGACGTGATGTAGACTGAACACAAGCTTTGTAAGAGAACGTAGTGCCAGGTGGGACGAAGGTATTGAACGTACTTGAAATCCGTGTAAATAAACCTATAGACTGGGATCAGACGAACAAGACGGGATCGGATCGCTTGATCACCGACCTGCAAGGTCCGAATTCGGACAAGCACCGTAGGGACATCCGTCATCGGACTGGAACCAGATCAATCGGATTATCAGGAAATGTGCGAGCCAAACTTGTGCATCATACCGATGGATTCATGCAGTACAGCTGGAAGAAAGTGGGGAAGACGTTCAGACCAGTGACGTTCATCAGGGAGACGCCTAGCGCGTCGTAGCTAGGATCCATCGTCGAGGCCTCCGAGCATCCAGTGTGAGCGACGGCGAAACCATGGGTCAGATTGAATACGATGCATGACAAAGAGGGGTTGAAGCCGGATGAAGCATTAGTGATAAGGTGAGATGAAGTCAAGAAGTTGTTGATCCATGTCATGGCGAAAGGGTTGCGATGAGGGGTCTCTCGGAGAGGTATGTGCGATAATATATACTCCAGGGTCCACTGCCATACACCCTCGTGCTGTAGAAGCACCTTCACGCCGTTTGGGAAGGGACGTTGTCATCCGAAAATGAGGCGCTCGTCCACACGGGTCGGGAACGTACAGTTGTGGGTCCAGTCAAGACACTTGCAAGTTATCACAGGCCGCAGCTACGAGGAAAGATGGTAAGCGTTGTACTCGCACTCCACTGAGCAACGACAGGAGCCTCTGTTGTGTACAGATAAGACTGACAATGAGGAGATGGCTGTTGGACCCACAAACATCGGCTTCGGCGCGACCGCCCGGATGACGAGAACGCAACATCCATCAATCCAATCGTTAACTCGACTCCTTCTTTCTAAAGTCCCCTTCTCGCGATATTCGTGAGGCAATGAACAGCGCAATCCTTGTTTCAATATCTTAAGCCCGTCTAAATTATACTTGGCGAAGGAGAGTCTGGATAGACAGCGAAAGCGAGAAACAAGGCGACTGAGATGACTAAGCGTCACCGCCCGTGATCCCGATACGGCCTTTCGGGCACCAACGAGACACGACAAGCAACAAGTTGAACAACGCAGGTGCTCTATACGAGCGCCCATAGCAACGCCGCGAAGTGCCTTTATGGCAATCCTATACAAGCAATGCACTTGGCTCGGCCAGCACTGTCGGTCCGACCCGGTGCCTCGAGAGCTCCACAGAGCTTGGATACACAATCTTGTCGGAGCGTCAAATATCATACATGTCTCGTCGACCGATCCACTGCCATGTCCTCTTACAGGACATATCTGCCGACAGCCGTCAGTACGCCGTTCCACCGCACCAAAACCAACGTCAAATCGCGAGAAAGCTCACCTGAAGTCGCGGTTTTCCCTGTCTGTCAGATCGAGGAATGCCTAACGCGAATCCGCATATCGTCAGAAGTCACGCCCCCTCTCGCGCGCAGGGGAAGCGCTCCGATATCCCCACGCACCTTCGCGACCTTGCGCTCGACGGTCTTCCCGTCCGGCGTGACCTCCTCGATGTACACGTCGTCGTACGTCGTGTCCGGCGGCTCCGCGTTCCGGCGCTCGTTCTCCCTCTTGAGCAGGACGCGGAGCGCGAGGAGGAGCAAGGGGCAGATCACGTAGCATATCCCGATCACGATCCACGGGACGTGGTTTCTGCGTAAATAAAAAAAAAGATTTACACAGCCGTCAAAAAAAAGAAGATAAAAAAATGCGCGACGATTCGCAAGGAGGGAGGAAAGACGGACCTAGGCTTGTACTTGGCCTGCCACATGAACGGGCCCGCGGCGTTGCCGATGCAATACGCGCAGAGCATGATCGCGTTCGTCGTGATCCGCTTCGTGTGCCCCGCCGTGACGGACGAGACCCACGAGAGCGAGAGCACGAAGCCGGTCGTGCCCACGCCCGTCAACCACTGGCCGAACAGCAGCCCGACCTTGTCGCTCCACGGCAAAAAGTTGACAAGGAGCACGCCGAGGAGGTTCGGGAGGAAGTAGACGGCGCCGACGTAGGCCCGGGCGTCCTTCCAGCGCGCGGCGAGGGTGACGCCGGTCCAGATGGTGACGATCTCGATCAGGCCGTCGACGCAGCCGAGGAGGGTCGTCTGCAGGTTGGAAAAGCCGAAGGAGGCGACGATGATCTGCCGCTGGTTCGTGAGCGAGTTGGGCACGTTGTCGAGCGCGGAGAAGAGCGCGAAGAGCCACGTCTTCGGGTCCGTGAAGGCTTCGATCATCCTGCGCCGCCCGAGTCACGGTTGAAAAGAAAAGACGAGAGAGAGAGAGCCGCGAGGGGGGACGCACTGCTCCTTTTTGAAATGCTTGTTCTCGACGCCGGTCTGGTTCTCCTTGATGCGCGCGACGGCGATCGCGCGCTCGTGCGGGGTGAGGAACCACGCGTTCGTGGGCGAGTCCGGGAAGAGGAACCAGTACGTGACGGCGGTGATCAGCGTCAGCGCGCCGGTGATGATCATCAGCCTGGCAGCGAGCGCGCTGTCAGTAGCGTGCGCGAGCACGGAGTGTGGAACTGAGGAGAGACGTGCCATTGCCAGGGTTCAAAGCCCTTGGTGTGGATGTGGAGCGCGCCAAAGGAGATGAAGCCGGATATGATTTGAGCTGAGAGACGACGTTTCGTCGTCAGTCGAGTGCATCTCGGAGCGGACCCTCGATTCGCTCACCCGTCCCGTTCATCAAAACTGGGTCCCAAACGCGTTTCATCAGTCGAGGGAAAAAAAGGCTCGGAGGAGGCCGATCGGCGACTCACACCAGTAGCCGACGCGGAGCGTCTGCTCGCGCCGCGTGTAGAACATGCTGGAGACGATCATGAAACCGGCGGTGATCGAGCCCTCGCAGATGCCGAGGATGAAGCGCACGACGAAGAGGCCCGCGAAGGACGTGCAGGCCGCGTGGGCGGCGAGGGCAATGCCCCACGTGAGGATGTTCAGGCTGCGGGGTGGCGAGTACGGTGCGAGTATGAGCGCGGTGATGGCAGAAAGGAGGGGCGTGCATTGGAAGTCGTACCTCATCCATTTTCCGACCGGGAAGCGCTGGAGGGCGAGGTTTTGCGGGTATTCGAAGACCTGCGAACACGCGATGGAGATGAGACGAGGCCGTGTGGAATCGAGATGGGAGATGGGTGCGCACGAGATAGGAGAGATAGAAGATCGTGCCCAGCCTGCGGTATATCCGTGAGCGCGCATATATGCGGCGCGAGGGAATGCGCGACGTACCAGTTATACTGGTTCGTGGTGAGATGGGTCGCTTCGCGGATGCCGAGGATGGCGGACGAGCCGAGGGTGGTCTTGTCCATGAACTGGATCCAGTACAGGACTGCGAGGGTGGGCTCTGTTCAGAGAGGCGTCCGAGAGGGGCGATCGGTGAACGGGACGTACCGCACATCATGGGAAGGATGTGCCAGTCGATCTTTTTTCTGCGAGCAAAGCAAAGGAAGTAAGCGGGCGTTGGAGCCGAAGTTCCTGGGAGCACATACCGGACCCGCAACGCCTCCGCCTCGTCGAGCTCGAGGTCGTCCCCGGCGACGAGGGCGGCGGCGGTGTCGACCTCCCTCGTCGAGACGGCGTGGGCCGGATGGTGCTTCTCGTCCGTGAGCTTCGGCGAGCCCTTGTCGTCGAGGTCGTAGGCCATATCGTCGAGCTCTATCCCCTCGTCTCGATCGCAGTCGCGGAGGGGCTCGTAGTAGGCGTAGGATGCGTCCAAAGTCGACGGCTTCGACTTCATGGGACGATGGGGGGTATAGCTTATAACGGGGGGCACGTTATCTGGGCGCACGGTGGATAACGTTCATCCCGCCGAGAAGAAGCTGGGGGTCGGGCTCAGCCAGGGACGGAAGGGGGCAGAGACGTCCCACCCACGCAGCCAAGAATTCAGACGAAGGCGTTCGCCGGCGCCCACGGCACTTTATCAGCCCCTCTGGTCCGACGGAGGACTCCCTGGACGCCACGTCCAGTCGCGGACGCTTCGGCGTTATCACCGTCCGTATGGGACGGCACCGTTTCTGCCTATCGACCGCGAGCGCCGACGGGACGAGTGGCGATATGTTGCAATCGGTACGCTTAGTACAGGGCGGCGCGAGACTTCCATCACAACCATACGGAGCGGCTCCCACAATCAGAGGACGAGAAGGCGCGGGGCGGCCTTCCGAAGTGGCATGGGTGCCAGAAGCAGCTTTCGGGGCAGAAGACGCAAGACGCAGCGCTCCTTTCTCTCCTCTTGCACGCTCGTCGTTCTCACCACTCTGCTAACTTTCATTCTCAGTCCACCGATAGCCCGTTCACAATACACTACTCGTCGCAGCGCAATCAGGCCCGCGCCAGTGCTGTAGAAGAAGCAGTTCTGTGTTCGTCCACTATACAAATACAGCAATGTTCATCAAGACCGGGCGTACTTATGCGCTCGGGCCATCTAAGATTGCGCCTCCAAGAAGCGCGCCTCCGCCTCCTTGAAGTTGATCACGTTCCAGATCGCGTTGAGGTACTGCATCCATCGTCGAGGAAAACGTTAGTCCCACTCGACGTGAAAGGGATAAAAGGGGGTGCACGTACGTCGGGCTTGACGTTCTTGTACTGGAGGTAGAACGCGTGCTCCCAGATGTCGATCCCGATCAGCGGGACGTGCGAGATCAGCGGGTCCTGGTTTGCGGTCGTCACCACCTCGAGCTTGCCCGTCGACTTGTTGTACCCGAGCCAGCCCCAGCCCGAACCC
The DNA here is from genome assembly GCF_000264995.1 of Punctularia strigosozonata HHB-11173 SS5. Taxonomy (NCBI): domain Eukaryota; kingdom Fungi; phylum Basidiomycota; class Agaricomycetes; order Corticiales; family Punctulariaceae; genus Punctularia; species Punctularia strigosozonata. The sequence continues at coordinate 35,442 of NW_006767446.1, read as the reverse complement.
TGGATCGCGGCCGTCTTCGTGTTCAGCTCCTTCTTCATCGCCTCGACAGAGCCAAAGTCTGGTTCGTGGTCATGAGTGGCCATGCATGGGGAAGAGAAGGGGGAAAAAAAGGTACACGCACCGCGCTCGATGGCTTGCTTCAGCGGGCCATCCGCGAGCTTGCCGCCCTCTGCGGAAGCGGGCGCGAGGTTCTTCCAGAAGAGGGTGTGGTTGATGTGTCCTGCCGTAGTCCATTGAGCATACTAGACGTCGAATGGGGGGATCGCTATGGTCGTTAACTCACCGCCTCCGTTGAACTTGAGCGCGGGTTGCAGGGCAATGCGCTCCTTGGGCGTGGACGCCGAGGCGTAGGCCTCCTCAGCAGCGTTCAGCCCGTTGACGTACGTCTGGTGGTGCTTGCTGTGATGCAGCTTCATGATCTCCTCGCAGATGTAGGGTTCGAGGGCCTGCAAGGCGAGTTCGTAAGTACTCTTCCCAAGATTTTCGAGCGAACAAAACCGCTATTGCATAGAGGCTACCCTCGCGCAGAAGGAAGAAAAGATGCGCGTACGTTGTAGGCATACGGCAGGTCGGGCAGGGTGTGCTTCGAGCGCATGCCCATGGACGCGACGTTGCGCGCGAGGAGCGTCGTCGGGCGTACTGCGGTTCGGATCGCGGACAGCATGTTGCGTGTATGTGTCGTGTCGTGTGCTCGAGTCGCAGGAGAGGTGTTACGGGAGAGAAAGTCGAGAGCAAAGTAACCTTACGGTCGCGTATATGCAACCTCGCTCGCATCATGACGTAACGCTCGGCGCGCGCCGGGACGACGGTGTCGATGTTTCTGCCGAGTTCTGTCATGTCATTTGCTCATGTCGGCCTTCGGCACTCTCTGCAGATACAAATTGCTGCTCGGCATTCCGGTACTCTAGCTCACGTTATTCGTGAAATACGTAGGGTATGGTTGGGTAGTATCATCTGAAGAACGAAAAGTTGCGGTTGTCCCCGAACCATCGCCGCCGCGAGGGTTGTGGCCCGCAATTGCACGTCAAGCCGCCCACCGCTTTCTCCGTCCTGCTCTCGAAGATCCCGCCGATATTCGTCGGTGACCGAGAGGAACCTGAGGATTGGTGTATCGATGCAGGCTTCCCGTCAGCAATGATTGGATGAACCGGTGGGACGGCGTCGCCAGAGTCTGGCGATGGTGGATTTGGAGCACCTGGCAACTTGCGCGTACGAGGCTTATGACTATGCCGATTCTGCGGGAGCGTCATTAAGCGATTGTACCCTCACCTAACCCAACGCATATACCTTCCCAGTACGCTTTGCAAAACAAGATACCATCGTTGATGTGCGGACGCGCGGACTTGGAGTACTATGTATGCGCGGGTGTGGTAAGTGTAACCGTTAGACCTCTCTGCCTGATTCTGCGGACAGAGCGGACGATCCGCGTCCTATACTGGAATCGGCAGCGGCAGCGCCCACCGCGTTATCCGTGCCCCGTGGTGACGGGTCTGAACGTATGACGAGGGTACCATCCGGACGCCTGGCCGCCTTCTGAATCCGATGAGGTAGTTGGGGCCGTGGACCGAAGGAGCGCGGAATAAATTACGTACGCCCGTGATATCCTGAGCGCTTTCAGACCTTCGAACCAGCGGTTTCCCAAGAGCGAGCTTGTCCGAGTTCACAAGTTCGAGGATAGCATGCATGGCGGGAGATGCTTGCAAAGAAATAAGTCCCTCCTGAGCCGATCACATGTCGAAGGGCTGCGATCCCACGGCTCTGATTGGAGGGCGACTTGTATCCTTTTCCCCCATCGCGTTTTCTTCAACGCGCAGCGTCGCCTTCAAAGCTCGATACATGCGCTTGATGCATAGGTTATCCTTGACTTGAAGGACTGCGAAGACCCACTATGCATCCTGCCAATCCCTATCGTGTGCCCCCGGACTTCCTGCAGCTGTCCGAAGCGTACAAACCATTGAGAGAATGGCGAGCATCGACATCTTACCCAATCGATCAACACACTTACCCCGACCCCCCAGCTTGTTCAAGACCTCGTCGGGGGTGAGTATCGACTTCAAGGACGAGAACTCGCAAAGGTGCAGCCGATCTTCCACAGTCTCCCACATCGTCCAGCGTGAACGAAGTCTGAGCGCCTCTCAAGGCAGACGTCTAACCGAAGCATTGCTACATCGCGATTTCGGCCTTCGTCTACATCTTCCACTTGATAGGTTATGTCCACCGGTTAGTGATTGGGATCGTAGCAGAACGCATGCGTGACTCATACAGCGACACGGAAAGGTTCCGAACAGGTTGAACTACGTCCTATGGATCCGAGATATAGTTTATGCTACCTACATGGCAAATATGGAAATCTCAAGTACTGATCCAAGCAGGACGCTCTGCCTATCCCAAATTCAAGGAATAGACGTGTACGTGCCTGACATGCGAACGTAGGACCACCGCCTTGACACAGTACGCAGTGGTACTGGAGCGTCAGTCATATACCCGCTGCTCGCCTGTCGCCTGCACCGTATCCTTGCATCACAGGGCAGAAATGCGGGAATTAGTCGTGACGACGAAGCTTTGAAGTCGCCGGAGTGGCATATCATCGCAACGGATGTCGATGAAACCTCGCTGCGCTATGCAAGGCAAAACGTCCAATCTAACGGGCTGGACGACCGAATACGTATTGTCGAGTCCAAGACAGGCGGCCCCATCCTTTCACACCTCTTCACTGACGATGTGACATCGTCATATGCGAATTCGGCATGGTGAGTTTGCGTGTGATGATGTCGAGCGCCTGCAAGATCTGACTACGCTATTGCTAGGGACCAATGCGACTTCGTTCTGTGCAATCCACCTTTCTACGCCTCGGAGGAGGAGATCGCGTCCGCCGCTCTGACGAAGGAAGAGGGACCGCGTGCCGTGTGCACCGGCGGAGAAAACGAGATGATCACGCCGGGCGGGGAAGTCGCTTTCGTCTCAAGAATGGTCGACGAGAGCGTGCAGATTGAGCGACAGGGCGATCCAGCGAGCTCGGACCATATCCCCATTGGCAAGCCACGGCGAGTGACAGCGAGATATGGCAGAGTACGACCACTCACATTGCACTCTGATTTAGCTGCCACTGGTACACGTCGATGCTAGGAAAGCTATCGTCTGTGGTCGCTATTGTGGACCATCTTCGGCGACATACTGTAGGCTGCACCGGTTCTGTTTTTCGTGTTCTTGGGCAGTATACTCAACACAATGCCACAGATTGACAATTATGTTCTGACGGAGTTCGTCCAAGGTCAAACTCGTCGGTGGGCCGTCGGCTGGTCGTTCGGAAATACGCGTTTACCTGATGTACGTTCGCATGTAAATCTCTGAGCGATACAAGCTAATATGCACTTGCTATGTTCATCTATGTCTGGTTCTAGTCCGTTGCCCGTATTCCTCATCCGAACGCTGTGCTTAGCAGTATTCTGCCGCGGCGCAACACTACCGAGCAGACTTTTCAGCTCACTCCGTTACCCATGGGCTCTCCAGATGAGGATGCTCAACCAGTGGCAGAGCATAGAGTCCGGGAATTGACGCGCCTCTACGCTGCTCTGCGTCAGACGCTCGAAGAAACTAGCGGACTGGAAGTCCACGCGTTCGATGCTACTTCCCTCTGTGGCGGCTTCGATGGAAATCATCCCGGTTCTGTTGGACGTGGTTTATCTACGTGCAAGATCCTGATCGTAGACGCTGCCGCGAATACCTGGTCTCGAGCGGCTCGCAGGAAGGCGCAGCAGGCGTCCCGTGTTGAAGAACCCGTGCTACCAGCTGCCGCAGACTTGTCCCCACCACGACGGAAGCGAATCAAGCTGGAGGCGTCCAATGATGGGCCTACGTACAACGGTACCGATCGCACTGCATCCTCCATGCGTTGCCGGATCTGGTGGCGACTCCCAGCAGGAGACAGATCTTGCGAGGCAGCCGGCGACATCCGTACTTGGCAAGCAACTCTACAGTTCGACTGGTTGCGAGGGGGCGACAAGGCCCTGTATGCGAGCTTTTGCAGCCATGTCTGTAGTAAGTTAGCTGCAAGACTCAAAAATGCTGACTGAACGCCGCTCTCCTCTCCCTCGGAGTCAATGTCAACTGGTTTCGTGAGAACATCTCGAGTCTCCTCCACCCGATACCGTGTGACGACCCCACTCCTTTCCAGATATGGGTGTGTGCGTACCTTGCACACTTGCCCAAGCCTGAATGTAGCTATACATGCCCAGCTTGAGGAACCTGTGCTGCCTTCTTCTACGCCGCCTTGGGAGCTTCTCGCTAGATCAGATGGTACAGGGCCACTCTCAGAGCGAAGTCGTCGTGGGCCTTGGTCTCGGCATGGGAATCCTCGATCTTTGCTTCTCCAGAAAAACCAGCGTACTGCCCTATACACCACGAACCTCAACGAACCTCGTTTTAAACGGCACTCGGGTACCTGTCATCGCGGTCTCGCAGGGCGGCATCGACTCCTGGCTGCAATTCTGTTTCGCTAAGACAGCCAGCACGAAAGCGACTTGCTTACGACTCCACAACAGCGGAAGCTGGTCTCGTCTTGGCTCGCATCGCTCATGCCGCCCGAATATTCAAAGGCTAAGCCTGGGATACCCCTAGCATTGGATTGCAGATGCTCGGCTATAGGCTCTGTCTATACGTCCAGTGAGAGAAAAATGCTACTGTGACGAATGCCGATCCTGAATCAACTTATGCAGGCTGACCTCGTGTTACGGGTATGAGACATAGTCCCCAGACACGGAGACGACTGCGGGCCAAGGCCTCTGCTACATTGGGTGAGGACGTACGTTCACAGAGACATGTCCGCTCTCCTTCGCATCTATGCGCAAGACGTATATGAGCTGCCCACGTCGCCTTGCCTCCGCATTTCGCCCCGGCCGATGGACGGACTAGTTCATGCCATGCGCACCATCCTTTCTGTTGTACTATGCTACGGAGTTGTCTTAGTCCTTGCGGCATCGCCTTCGCCACAATGGTCATTCAACCTCAAAGGAAACTCGGGTATCGTGGCACTGGAAGCCGTCGTCGTGTCTCCTACGCTTGTCGTAACATTTGACTGTGAGTTTTGGGATGATTAGCTCGATATGTTTTACGCAAAGTGACACAGTCGTGCGTTCATAGGGGCAAGCAATGACCCCTTGCAGATCAACAACCACTCGGCCTGGGGCGCATTGTGGAATCTCGAGACGAACACAGCGACACCTCTTAGGGTACTCTCCAATACATTCTGCGCATCTGGCGCTATGATCAGCAATGGGTCAATGGTATGCATCCCTTTTAGATGAGGGAAGCATTATACATGAAATGTGCTAATGGTTCCCAGGTCAGTGTAGCTGGCTCCCAAGTCGAGATGAGTGATACCCCCAATCCGGCCGCTGCTTCTGGTTTGAATGCGATCCGCATCTTCGAGCCTTGCGAGCCTCCCACCGGAGAAGGCTGCACTCTATTCGAGGATCCTGAGCATCTTACACTCGCCGTACCCCGCTGGTATACCACCGCAATCCGTATTTTTGATGGCGGCCTCATGATAATCGGTGGTAAGTCCAAGCTCAGAAATGTCTCGTCACGCTCTCTACTCATAGTATCCCAGGCTCGAATGTTGGCGTGCTCTTCTATAACACCGCCCCGCAGAACTCATTCGAATTCTTCCCGCCCAAAGATGGTGGTGTGCCTAGACCATCCGCGTTTCTGGAAAGGAGCCTGCCGGCAAACCTTTCCCCAAGGTAATACATAGATTCGTTGGAACTTCATGTAGACACTCATGTCTTCCATAGAGCGTTCGCGCTGCCTGACGGTCGCGTTTTCATGATTGCGGGCAACCAGACCATTATATATGACATCGAGACGCACACTGAAACAAACTTCCCGACATACCGAACAATGTTCGCGTTACCAATCCGATCGATGGATCGGCCATCTTGCTCCCTCTCTCGCCTCCAAACTACACCCCTGAGGTACGAAGTATCCGTTCGCTCCGTGATCCCAGGTCTGACAGTGGTCATCAGGTCTTGGTGTGCGGTGGAACTGCTATCACGCCGGAAGATCACCCGCCTAGCAACCTGTCCTCGCAAATGCCCGCCTCGTCACAGTGCAGCCGCATCACGCTTACGGAGGAAGGCATCGCCAAAGGTTGGGAAGTCGAACATATGCTTGAAGCTCGGACAATGCCCGAGCTTCTGCATCTCCCCAACGGTCAAATACTCCTCATAAACGGCGCGGGCACGGGCTTCCCTGCCATCAACTCCATCTCCAACCCTGTCGGCGAGTCGAATGCGGACCATCACGTTGGAACGCCTTCCCTCTACACCCCCGACCTTCCTCTGGGCCAGAGGCTCACCAACAGGGGCATGCCGAACACCGACATAGCACGCATGTACCACTCGACAGTGACACTTACTCCTCAAGGCAACTTTTACATCGCCGGTAGCAACCCGAACGGCAATTTCACAGAGAAGCCGGGTCTGAAGTTCCCTAGCGAGTTCAGAGTCCAGACGTTGGACCCTCCGTTCATGCAGATGGAGCGACCTACGATCGGCAAACTACCGAAGACGATCCCATTCGGGAAGAGCGTAACCGTACCGATTACCATCCCGAGGAACCTTGCCGCGAAGAATATTCAGGGTAAGCATATCATGAATTTCTGAAGAATTATGAAGCAATTGACGCGATCCGGGTCTAGTATCGCTCATGGACATGGGTTTCTCCACCCATTCGTTCCACTCCGGTGCACGCCTGGTGTTTATGGACGCAAAGATGTCATCCGCCCGCGATTCGTTGACGTTCACAGTGCCTACAAATGGAAGAGTGTATCCGCCAGGGCCTGCCACGGTTTTCCTGACGGTCAACGATGTAACGAGTGAAGGGCAGCAGACGATTGTCGGTAGCGGCAGGTCGCCACCAACGCTCGAATAGGGGGTGGCGCCCATATATGTGTGTACTGACTAATCACGTGTACAATCCTCTTTCCACTGAATTCGATGCTCTTGGTCCTTTATGGTATGCTCTTGTTCTGCTGTAAAGAACCCGCTCGGCAGTACTATCATTATCGACTCGTCCATGGCCTAGACATGCACCGACGCATAATTGGACGCTTCACGCCATTAGCACGGACACCGTGACGGCATAGGACGGCATACGTACTGTGTACTCTAGGTGGATGACTCTCAGGCTCTGTTCCCGTGGTTGTTCGATTCTTCCTTGCTATCAGGCGCCCGTAGGGCTCTGTATACATACATCAATCGCATGGGCGTGGCATGGATCCTGACCTGTCTCCAACCCCGCCGTGCTCTTCATCCTGACTAGTGACTGAACGCGTATGGTTTTCTTCCTAGGATACCTCGCCCATCGGCGCGATTGGTGAGTGGACTCATATCCTTATCGCATTGAGGTTCATTTGACCATAATTTGACTCTTCATGCAGCCGATTCAAACAGGCAGAGCGTCAGCACGCCATTGCTTCCCTTCCAGCAGCATACCATACCCCTCTCACCTCCTCGGACATCGCGATCCTTAACACACCTGTTGCTTCCACCGCCTCCAACGTTCGGGCCGGGGCATGGAGCGCGAGCGACGTACTCAAGGCTTACGGTAAACGTGCCCTCGAAGCGCACCAGGAAACTAATTGCCTGACGGAGGTGATGATCGGGCGCGCCGAGGCTTTGATCGCAAGTGCGAAGAAGGGCGGTGGAGTGGCCGAGGTCAACTTCCAAGGCAGTCTTGCCGGCGTTCCAGTCAGCCTCAAGGATATTACTGGCGTGGCCGGGTATGATGCGTGCATGGGGCATTCCAAGTTGGTTGGCAAGCCGTTCAAGAAGGATGCGGCACTTGTGAGGCTGCTCAAGGATGCTGGTGAGATCCATCATTTTCACGAGACAAGACTCTTTTGACCATAAGTATATCAGGGGCCGTCCCGTTCGTGAAGACAAATATCCCCATCACACTACTCAGCTTCGAAAGCACCAACGACGTGCGTCCATCTCCTTGTTTTACATGCACTGCGTTGACACAAGCCTGACATCTGTCTTTGTAGGTATTCGGCAGGACCTCGAACCCCTTTAATAAGGCATACTCGCCAGGCGGTTCCACTGGAGGGGAATCTGCGTTGCTTGCTTTCGGTGGAAGCCGCATTGGCATAGGTAAGTGACCTCCCTCCACATCACTGCTGCGGCTAGGCCCGAACGATGCTGTCTCGCTCGTTGCTCTGCTTCATGATTATGACATTGACACGCCTAAACTATAGGCACGGACGTCGCAGGAAGCGTCCGGGTACCTTCTCATTACTCGGGAATATACACCATCAAGTGCAGCACCGGCCGCATGCCTCGCACGGGGTGCATGACGACGATGCCCGGGCAGGAAGGCGTTCCTGCGGTGTGCGTATGACGCCTTGACGAAACCTTTTTCCGATCTAAACTCCGCGTTCGCGATAGGTACTCACCCATGACTCGCACTTTGGAAGATCTAGGATACTTTCTAAAAAGCATCGTGGACATGAAGCCGTGGACATACGACCACAGCTGCCATCCTATCCCTTGGAGAGGTGAAGAGGTGAAGAAGGAGATGGAGGACGAGAAGCGCGAAATCCGGTGGGGCGTACTGTGGACAGATGGTACGTGTTCGTTCCTCGTTCTTACCATATCCTGCCTCAAGGATTTCTCCAGGTGTCGTGGATCCAACCCCCGCTTGTCTACGGGCGCTGCAACTGACCGTCGATGCGCTATCTGCTCGCGGAGATTCAATCATCAACCTCTCGGACGCGCCGTCGCCTTACCGCGGCCTTCGTGCCGCATCCATCCTTCTCAACAACGATGGTTGCTCTGTTCTGAACTCATTCTTCCGTTCATACTTCGAGTGGAATGACCCCGGCGTGGCTCGTATGCTCTTCGCCTTCCGCGTCCCTGCATTCATCAAGCGCGTCTACGCCTGGCTACTCAGGACCGTCTGGAAGGACGAAATCTGGGCGGGCCTAGTCGAGAGGTGGAACAGACCGACTACGCCGGAACTCTGGGGGTTGGTGAAGGAGAGGGAAGGCTACAGGGCGGAATGGTACGAGTACATGAAGGAGAAGAACGTCGACTACGTTCTTTGCGTCCCCAACGCGGCGCCGGCCGTGCCCGCCGGAGGGATGTACGACGGCTTCTGTAGCTGTGGGTACACCTTTCTGTGGAATCTCCTCGACTACTCTGCGGGCGTCATGCCTGTCACCAACGTCGACGCTGCGCTCGACGCCGTCCCGCGCGATCTGTGGAAGCGCATGCCGAACAGCATCGCCAAGGGCGCGTGGAAGATGTATGACGCGAAGAAGATGGAGGGGCTACCCGTTGGAGTGGAGGTCGTCGGCAGGAGGCTGGAAGAAGAGAAGGTTTTCTGGGGAATGGAAAGGATCAAGGATGCCTTGACCGCGACCGGGGTACATTTCAAGGGGATCGAGGTGGCTTGAGGGAGGAGAGGTATGGACTTCTGTAAACTCTGTGCTTTCTATGCCGATGGGACATCGTGTACTATAAACTACTGTTTCACTCACATGCAAGAAGGTATCCTGCTATGCAGATCGTTGATTCGCGGCGATGGACGGCTGAGGTTGCATAAGCAGACCACAAACGTGGCTTCAGTTTCGCCTTACGCTGACTAGACTAACGCTGGTGACAGGTTTGACGGTGGTATGATATTTTGACCATTGAATGGGGATCGTCAATAATTCCGGAGTGCTGCCTGGAGACAACTCGCGCCAATGGGCGGGAGGAGCAAATACGAAGGGGACAATGAAGAAATTCCCGGTAACCACATCATATCCAAAAACATGCGGTACGTCCAGAATAGTATTTAGTGTTGTCCTAATCTCACTCGCAGTGTTCGAGTTGTTAGTGTCATTGTGCTCGCAACATTTCAATCGCCCGCGAAACGTCCCCGTCAAGGGTCGTCGTCCAACACCATTTCCAGATGTCGTATATCGCATGCGCCAGGCCGTTGAGCTTCGCGCCCAGTTGTCCCGCCGCGCGTCCGTTTTGCTTCGCCAGGATGCCGATATCGCGGAACTGTTCGTCTCGAAGTGTGTAGAGCATACCCGCCTGGCGGGAGCGGCGAACTGCTTCTTGAGCGTACGGCCTGCGTACAGCATCGTAGATTTTGAGTATCCGGGGAAGTGAGGCAAGGGAGGCAGACGGATGCGTGAGGAGCGTGCCAAGTAGATAAGCGTCCTCGACGCCCTGTCCAGCGCCCGCCCCTTGGAACGGGGCCATACCATGTGCCTGGTCATTGATGTGAGCAAGAGTATGCAAATGAGTATAGGAACTTACAGCGTCGCCGAGGAGAGCTACACGCCCAGAGACGAAAGTCTCTAATGTCGGTGATACCTCGATTGCCCATCGTTTTGGTGCATCAACGCACTGTACAACGGACGTATGTTAGTCTATGGTTAATCGAAATGGCGGTTTGTATGACTGAGTACCTGGAGGAGCACCTGAACGTCCGCATCCCAGTGGCCGAAGTGCTGCATCACTTCTTCTCTTGTACCGATCCGGACCGGTGGGCCATCAAGCCGCGTGCCTTCAAGCTCGTTCATGAACGAAAACGCGACAAAGTTGACAGTCTTCCCGCCGTTTATGAGATAGCATAGTATGAACTTCTCATAAGTAGAGGAAGTCAGTCATACTGAGTCGAGTTGAAAATTCAAGCGGTGACGTACACCGTTCTCTCCGACAAACTGCAACAGACGAGCGCATGTCAGACAAGGAACAGGGACGCAGAGCGAATGTCTCACCTCCATACCGGAGCTAAGGCACGGGTGATTTGGCGCGATCGCTCGCAGCTGCTCAGTGCATACTAAGCATCGAAAGGCAATCTTGCCGCTGAAGACGGGGTCTCCACTGCCCAAACCCAACTCCTTGCACATCTGCTTACGGACCGCGGAGCGAATACCGTCGGCACCGAGGAGAACATCACATGCTGCAATCGAGCCATCTTCAAAAGTGAGGGTGACGGGAGAGGAAGGGGAGGGTGACGTTTCGGAGTACGAGGCGAGGCGCTTAGAGAGGTGCTTCCGGCAATTGGGACCGGATGGGAGGTGTGCGAGTAGCGCGGACTGGAAGTCGGCGCGGTGAATCTGCAGAAGGCCGCCTGTGGCGCGGTCAGCGAAGAAACTTTCGAGTGTTGAAATTCGCAACCGTACCGGGGGTCCTCATGTCCCAAAAGTCGATACCCCTTGACTGATCACCTTTCCGGAATCTGAACACCGGGGCTTAGAATTGTTGATTAGCGTGTCCAGGGGCGGGCGTTAAGTACATATTTGAACTCACTTGGAGTATTGTCGCCAACGAAGTCGGGCTTTTTGGATGCAACGTCGTCGAAGACGCCTAACTGGCGGAGGATATGCCAGCAGCGGGGCCATAGCCCAATGCCGGCCCCGACCTCGGCGAACTGGTTGGCGGCCTCGTAGATGTCGATTTCGATGTTCGGATCTCGGCAGAGGGTCAGCGCGAGTGTGAGACCCGCGACGCCGCCGCCACTGACGAAACGCCGAAGAGCAGAAGCCCATGTCAGTTTAGCCTCTGCGAGAAGAACGATCGGTAGTCAACGCCTCGGAGTACTCACACAATCGCGACACGGAACTTGGGCTTGGAAGTATTGGAGCCGTCCATTATGGAGAGGGTCGATGTTAGGGGCGGGATAGTGTCCGAGGCAATGTGTATGGCCGTTGTTAAATGTCTCGGGAGCGCACGACTTCTGTCCGATTAAAGCGTCGGGTGCTGGTGCTGCGATTCCAGCGCGATGGACCGTGCGCTTCGCGCCGAAATCGCATAATATTATCCATGTCCCCCGTCGCAAGCCTGCCGTGTTCGCATGGACACCCGTCCGAAAATCGCGGATCGCTTCGGGGTGGGTGGGAGTTCACGAGGCGAAAAGAAGGGATGAATGACTCAGACTTGAGGACGTCTGACCCACCGGCTGCGTCCTGAGCGAGTCCGGGGAATACTGAGAGGTGACGAAGACAGCCGCATTGAACGTTGACGTAAGACTCACGCACCGTTGTCCGTTCAATGTCCCCCCTCGCGAAGGGAACGGCAACGCTATCTTGGCGCGTGTCGAAGCAGATCAAACACTATCAGAACACCGGCCATCTAATCAACGATCGTGTTGAATCCAAAGCACTATCGATCGGGGCCTTTCAGCGAACTTTCAACCATGGTTTGCTCCAACTTCGCTTCGCGCTGTGCCTGTCCGATTTCCGCGCCCGCGCCACAACGCCATCCGCCCTCGTCGGGATCAGTTTAGGAATCGGCGTCCGCTGGGATCAGCTGAGATCGGCCCCACAGCGTCTGTGGACTGTTTCACAGGTTGACAGCCGGGACGTGCTCGGTACGGCAGCGGTCGTGATGAAACCGTCTCCAAGACGGGCATGTCATGCATAACCAAACGCGAACGAACCTAGCGAAATAGCCCGTCACCTACAGCAGTTCATTCACCGGCAAAGCAAACCGTGATCCGCCTCTTGTTCTGCCTATATCTCCGCGGCAGCTCCCATCCACACCACGAACGAACCCTCGTCCGCCGCATCTCCCGGCCTTGTCCTCAAGCAGCCTCTCGTTCGACGAGAACGTAGCCCGCGTGACAGTCTCTGTCCGATCGCACCGCCGGTCACTTGCGAGAAGCCGGCCACGCGCTCGTGTGTGCTCGCAAAGTTCGATAAGGGGCCGGACCATCGCACCGGCATTGCAACAATGCAACGCCGAAGCGCTTCCGCAAGGGACGCATGAACAAGGAGTTACGGGAGGAGAGGTCCAAATGACGCACCGAATCCCGCGCTTGGCCCCGCTCCTTCCCGCTGTGGAAGGGGGAGGACGCTGGAACGACGCACACGCCATAGGTTGCGCGCGCTGGGGATCACACAACCGCGTTCGAGTCCAGGCGAGAGCACATATTCTCTACATTCGAAGTTCTGAACTCCGACGGGGTAGTGGATCCATGTTCAGCCCGCAATAGAGGAGACGACGCCACGATGATGGGAAAATGATTCTTGTGTCCATTGGAAGCCGGCGCTTCGACGGCTGGAGTGAACGCGGCTCGGCGGTAGCAGGAAAGAGAACATCGTTGTGCGGGTTCTTGGAGTACTTTTGCGCTTGATAGCACGACGAAATCGGATGGGAAGCTGGGACAAGCGCGAGGTGCGGTGAGATAGGAGACCCGGATGTTTTTGTGCGATGCGATGTACTAGACCACGTAGCGCTTACATGCACCTCGGAGGAGTTCTCGGATCGGCCTTGGGCGAATCGGGAAGGCCGACGGCAATCTTTGCGCCCATTATTCACCGCAGAGGCCGACGATCAGCAGCTCTTTTGCTGACGCTCGTCACCTCAGAGACGCGGAAATTATGCCATCGACGGTAAGCTTCATGACCAGAGATAACGCAAGTGCGCTTGAATGGATGTTGATCGGGAGTCTGTGCATATTGCTGGCCGACTTGAGCGTGGTGCGTACGCCCACAAGTTTGCGCCAGCAGTCGCACAGTCGATCGAATATAGAGACCCGAGGGCGGGCTCGATAGGCTGATCAAACACGAGGTAATATTAGCAGTAAATAGTAGTGTGCGTCTACTGACGGATAGCGTATGCCATGTCTTTGATAATACCGGTCACAAGCCGGCCAAACACGAGGCCGCCTCACAGCGATGTCGACCAGAAGGAGATGCGCGTACCAACCAAGAAGATTCTTTACCGACTGTCACTGGGCTTGAGTCCTGCCACACTGAACTGGTCCGAAGTGTTCCGCATCACTCGTAGGGCGCGATCGCGCGATGAATGGTAAGAAGAATGCAGTCATGCATGCAGTCAATGGAGCCTCCTCAGTATATCGCGTTTCGACCCGTCTCTGAAAGTGCGAAAAAGGGAGTCATACAGTAAGAGGAAAAGGCTAAAGCTGCCCCAGGACTCCTGCGAAAAAAGCAATCACGAAGGGCACGTGCAGGGTGCATAGCCATACATACGTCTAAAAATAAACGAACCTGGTCGAACGTCGACCACGGTCCACCTTCACTCGTTCTCAATGTGACTTATAAGCCCAACGTTTGATCAGCTGGGCTGGATGTAGCATCTCTCTTCGCGCCGCGCTCAGATGTGTACTAGCGAGGCTGCGGCCCTTCCTCGAAAACCATTGAATCTTGTCACTTGATAAGTCGGAACATAAGCGATTGACAGCGTGTCTGCTATCCTCGCAATCCATATGACTCAGGAGATGGCAACCTGCAGCGCTTGCCATCTCTCATCCCTCCACGATTTCCTGCGATGGCTGATACCTTTCTCAACTTGGCCACTGGAGTCGCGGGTACCATCGATCCCTCCGGCCTCGTCCACGCTGGCGCCGGCGTATTCCAGATCATCCAGGCCCAGAGGCAGAAAGCGAAGGGACCCTCCACCGGGCATAGCTGCGACTCGTGTAAGAAGGAGATATATACCAAGACGGATCGGTACAGATGTGAGCCGTGCTGATTCCCTCTTCGCTCATCGTGTTGTTCTCCGTCACGCATCTCGTGATCTATGCATCTACCAGATCGCCTACTGACTTCCTCCGTTTTTAGGTCTCGGATGCTCAGATTACGACTCCTGCCAAAAGTGCTTCCCGAAACTACACCATCCGCGGCATGCCTTTGTCCGAGTTCCTGCTGCCGGAAACGGTGAAATAGAGGTGGTCTTGAATGGGATGCCTCATTGGATTTGTGACGGATGTGGTAACGGGTGGGGTGGTCTCCATTGGATGTGTGAGCATCGATCGCCTCACTTCGAACCGTGCAGCTCTCATCGTTGTCCCACAGGTGCTGAATGCACGGGCTCCGCTGTAGCCTTCTGCCACTCGTGCTTCCCTTTGCGCTACCAGAAACATCCGATACACACGTCGTGAGCATATGACCTCGATTTTATACAGGATATTCCCTCATGTGCGCTTGCAATAGTTATGTTCGCTACTTCAGCATGCACTATCCGTCCGTTTCCTTCCCGTTGTCGTGTAAAGCCTGCAATGGCCCAGTACGCAACTCGCTGTGGGATTGTACGTCTTCGTTCTGTCCAGACGCATCCGCTGACTAACTGTGCGACAGGCTCTCATTGTCCTGACACGGTCGTCTGCCAGAACCCGGGCTGCTATTCATGGCTTCAGGGCCATGCTCCCGGTCACTGGAAGTTCGACAACTGTACTTTGATAGCCTGAACATCGGTGTCATATGGTACGGGCCCGCTCTCTGGCTCGGCAAATCGCTCCTTGGCTAGACTCTGCGTGCGTCCGCGTTTACCCTCATGGGTTCTGGCAAGTACCTGGACCTCCCACGGTGACTCCTCTGCTGTATACTCCAAGCGATGAACAATGGCCATCTTTCAGCCTCGTGCGCTGCCATTGCGTGAGATAGTATGTCTGCACCATATAACATGTGCCGCGGAAGAGCTCCGGCTGCTTGATATTCGGGCCAAGCTGCAGCGCTATTGGATGTCGACATCGTTGGTATGCACCTCACTCCTACCATGCTGAACGGAATGCGTATGGTGTCGCGCTTCGATTCGTGGCATAGGAATGTGTAAAACGGCAGGTTCGAGGCGGCTTCCTCGGCGCTTATTGCTCCTAAACCGCGTTTCACATCGATCATCACACACGGCACTACCACATTTGTATTCTGAGTGGTTATTTTGCTCACATCTCGTGTTTGACGGTCACTGATTGCACCGCTTGCGTGCTGTAAATTTGCATGAATGCTTGCATCTGCAGCGGAGTCTCGATCACAATCATGAGCTTATTACCAGCAACACAGCACGCCACGCGCACACAGAAGACATGAGGCATCGAGGCTCTCATGTGTTCTTATGGGTTCAGCAAGCCCAGATTATCGAGGCTCGAGCTTGAGCTGATGCCCAATACGCCTTATTATTGCTCCACACCGCAATCCAACTTGTATCACTGACATTCAAGTTCATCCCCCCTACGTGCATTCTATGGTACGCTGGGCGCCTTTACCGATGGGCAACTGCAGTAGCTCTCGCCGACTTGGTTCTCGTGCTGCTTCGAACGCTCCAGAACCCGATCTCTTGACGAGGTCCCGGGCAAGCATGTGCGATTCATGCAAGGCGCCGCTCAACAGCAGATCGGAAGTGTACAGATGTACGTAGCATGCACTTCAACCTTCTGCACGGTGAGGTTTGACAGCTAATCTGAGCCCGCAGGCCGTACTTGCTACAATGTCGAGATTTGCATGCGATGCTTCCCATTTTTCTTCCACCCGAAGCATGTGTTCATGAAGCTGCCGGCCTATACCGCACATGGCACCGATCTCATATCCTACGGCATTGTTCAGGGAATATGCGACGGATGTGGTATCGGGGCGTCGGGAAAACTGTGGGAATGTGTGTTCGTGACTCAATCAACGAGAGACCGTGCTGATATATATACGCGTGGCAGGCTGCGACTGTCGGTGTACATTTTGCCCGTCCTGTTACCTTTCCAGATCGGTAATTCTTCCTCAACATCGAAGGTTAGACACGATTGCGTATCAACGAACCATACTCATGCTGATTATCGAGCTCCAAGGTTCAACAGAATCACTGCAGTCAACCCGACGGAACCACGGCAGATCACTTGCAAACATTGCTCCTCCCCGATCCGATTCGAGATGTCTGTCTGTGAGTGTATGACTTCGTTGCCCATAGTTTCCATTTCAGCAAATGTTGATTCCTTGCTTATGCTGCGATTATCTCAGGTGAACAATGTCCCGACACTGCTGTGTGCGAGTCACCCATGTGCCGGCATTGGTTCCAGCGACATTCCCCTTCTCATGTTTTGTTTGCTCATGCCAAGTATCGAGGTCAACAGCCCTGCATTCCTCACGGCGGGAGATAGCATGCGGTCTCTCTTAACACCTATTTAACACTTACGGCACTTTCCTCTTGTTTCGCCGCAAACAGTTACAAATAGCAATTCTTTGTACTCGAATTTACGATCCAGATGAATGTCCGAGATCCGGGAATGGACTGCTTGTTGCAATTACGGCTGGCCTAACAATACCCTGTTTGCCGTCGTGCATGATGGTGAAAGATAGGAGAAGTGCCATGATAAATTTGACCATGAACTCTTCTTCAAGTCTGTGATGTTTCATTTGCACGGGGGGTATCGGATACTCAATTTTAGGCAACGGACAGGAATCAAAGCGGTTGAAGTTGGAAGGGTGCGGTATTACTTATGCTTAGACAATTATAACGAGATCACATCAATCAAAGTCACGACAATCATGGTGCATCAGAGTCGTGTGTATACCATTGCGCCAATAATCCTCTGACGCTCTCAGTACACGTCCAATTTTCAAATACCCTTCCGTAGCCTTATGGCGACACCCCTAGCTTGGCTCCCACCGGGGCAGAGCAGCAAGAGAAATTCATGTAGAATGATACGATATCTGCGTCATCAGACTCACGCTCGTTTGTGTAGGTCTGCTCCACCAATGCAGTTCCTGGATAGTCCGCATCCTCATCGAGTTCATAGCGGGACCAGGTGCCGCCCCGCATGATGTATGCGTCCCTTGTGAGCTAATAGAGACGCTCATCGTTTGCGGGTTGAAGTAAATATTTGTCATGCACCGAATAAGATCGTAAGCGGTTCATTATGGTAACAGTCGTATCGCACCAGCATCACCTTGCTTTGCAGATGCTCTAGGAGACCGGCGTTTCAACCAGCGTCAACCAGCGTCAAACGCTTGAACACGCCCTAACGTACCCCTACCGTCAGGTCTCATGACCTGCTTCAGAGAATTCCGGCGATCAGAATCGTACATCAGTCACTGCGGTCCGACGTGGCGTCTTAGTATGCAGGAATATAGCCGACGATGGTTGCATGCTACGCATCACAGCTTTATCAGAGTGAAATGCACTGCAACGGAGACCAGATGAGTGTTGCATCAGCCTTGCTATCATGCGACTCGGTGCATCTCTGCGGATCAGTAGTGAGGGTGATGTGGAGTGCCCGGCTCACGGCGCTACATAAAGGAGCGAGAGCTGGTGACAAATGTCTCAACAGTCCCCTGCTCTCCACACGGTTCGTGAGTCGCGTCTGATAAACTCTTCATACTTGTTAAACTTCAGAACAGAAACTTACACAAATATCAACATGAAATTTCAACTATACGTGATGGCGTGTGCGGCCGTGCTACTCCTCTTGTCCGGGAGTGCGCAGGCTTGCCTAGCAGTGGGCGAAGCTTGCAGTTCATCGTCGGACTGTTGCGGAAACCGTATCTGTATCGTCAACGGGACCGGGGTGAGGATAGCTCGGTTTTCTTGCGTGGGGTCTATGTCCAGCTAACGGAGATACTAGCCCAAGGTCTGCACCATAGTAAGATAGAACGAGCATAGTAGACAGCTTGTGGTTCTCACCCAAGTGCCGCTTGGGGGATTGCATGGATCTTTCCGATCAAAATGATAAGCAAACTGTCGAACGTATCGCAAACAGGGGAAAGGAGCGTTAAATATGCAAGATCACCACGAGTCAGATCTGGTAACTGCCTTCACCATGGGTAACGCTCCGGGACGCTGCGTTCTATGCTTCTTTCAGCCAGTACTGGAAGCAATAAGTACCCCTGGGAGCACCGTTGTCATACGACCCACTACCGTTCTGCGCAATCAACCAGGTTTAGATCGCAAAACGTGCGACAACTATCGTTGACGTATCGTCCACTCTATAAGAGCGGCATTCTTGTTGATGCCCTCGTAGCCGCCCTTATTTATCCCCTCCTCGCTATTCGTTTGGTGAGTAGGAAACCCGACCGAGCTCGTCTGAGAATGGGGACTGACTCCAAGCGGAAGTCGACATGAAGTTTCAGTCATACTCGATCGCGTACATGGTTGCATTGCTAGCGCTGGCTCGATCGACACAAGCTTGTGGCAGTATCGATCAACCTTGCGTAAGCTCGGGTGATTGTTGCGGGAGCTTGGTCTGTATCCAGACGGTGAGGCTTTGACAATTATACATGCGTACGGCTTCTAACTCACAAGGTCACGCACCCAGGCATGCTCGCCTATTCAGTTCTGAAGAGCGAAGAGTCAACGGTCATGGAGTCGGAGCGAGGGGATCGGTGTATTTCCACCGTCACGCGGATGGTGTTTAGCCAGCCGTCCTTAAGTTTATCGTGCGTTTCAGGTCAAGTTGCTTATTCACGGCGGCAGCATAAACCGTATCCGCGTATCATTACACGCACTGCTTCATACAGTATGACATCCGTCATACCATATGTCACATTGGAAGTCTGGAACAGGTGCTCAAGCTTTGGGCGGGGGAGGACCAGTCGGCTATGACATGAAGTGAGCGCCGCGCGGTGGCAGCGTGGAATAGAGAAGACATACGGGAGCATATTCGTGTTGGGTGTGAGCAGCGGGAGGCGCTCCGGGAGGCTGTAAGATGGGCGTAAGCGAATGTGACAGTACGCGCGAGGGAAATCACATACTGGTGCATATCCTTTGTTGGTAGGTTGGTAAACCGGAGGTGGGGAAGGCATGTTGATCTGTTCAGGGTGCGTAGGGCCGGGCGCGGGTGCGGCTTGCGGCATCTGCATCCGGTCTGATCGAACGAAGGTGAACACCGCAGACAGTGCAAAAGCGATCGCAACGTACCACCGCCACCACCATAGGTACCATGTCCGGGGTTATTATGACCGTAGCCAGCGCCGGTTCCCATCCCGGCCTCTGCCATTCCAGCACCAGAGTTCTGTCCAGTGCGATTCGGGAAATACATGAAGCCGACTTTGCGACCGCTTGGCGCGCCATTATATCCCGTGGGTGGGGCGCCCATAGGCGACATAAATCGCATTTGGCGACGTCGCCGGAAGACCGAACATAGGAGACAAAGGAAGATGACGGCGAGTGCAGCTAGCAGGGTGTGAGACGGGCGTAAATAAGATTTGATATCAGAGACGTACCGATAACTATGCCAGCGATAGCTCCGCCGGCGATGCCCGTGCGCCTACGCCTCCCGAAGGTCTGCGCATGTGCAAAGCTGGCGCAATTTGCCAACAAAAGCAGGTTCGTTACAAGACGACAACTCGAAGAGCCGATCATGTTGGTGAGATGTTATGGGTCAATGGAGGACAAGGAAAGGGAGCGGCAGTCAGGAGAGATTGAGGACATGGTTCGTAGCTCTCGAGGATACTTATGGCTAAATCCAATCGGTGAGGGGCTGGGACACAGATGACGAGCGAGCGAAACTGACGTCCGTCGGTGGAGCGCCCGCCAAGTTCAGCATCCGCAGCCGCACGTGCTCGCTCGGCGTTTTCCGCGGTCCACGGGGACGACGACCCACGATTGAACAACTTGCTGGTCGCACTCGAAAAATATGACCAGTCTTGGAAAACATATGATATTGGCTCGCGCACCGACGCGAATGATAAGCTAAGGGCCAACTACGATAACACTCCCGGAGCGCGGTCATAGGAGGTGTGCGTAAAGGTGTGAATGAAAGCGTGAAGTCCGAGTCCGCGTCCGCGAGACACCGTCTAATCCAATCCATAGTCCATCTCATCGACCTACATGCCGTTGGATGATGCGTGCGGAGGCGCTAAGTCCGTTCCCCACAACGCGAGAGCCAGCCTAGGCCAACGCTGCGGCGGCGAAGACGGCAGCAACTACGGCGGCTACTCCGCTGACGGCGAGGGAGCCGGCGCTGCTTGTGTTGGTCTGAGACGCTTGAGCGCCAGAGCCGGAGGCGGTGGAAGAGCCCTTGGCGGTGGCAGCCGCCGATCCAGAGGCACTAGTGAAGGTAAGGGAAGAAGGTCAAGACAAAGGCAAACGCGACTCACGCAGTGGAGGTAGCGGCAGCGAACAGTTGCGCGCTCGAATAGGTCGCGCAGTTGCTGGAAGCGGGAACGCGCGCGGTGTAAGGCATCGTCTGAATCGCGCCGAGCGACTCGGGCGGCTGGGTGTAGGTCATCACCTGGCCGTCCTGGGTGTACACGCCGGGGAAGTCCTGGTTGTCGCCCTCGCACGAGGTGAAGGTCCCGTTCTGGGCGTTGTTCGGCGCGTTGTACATGCAGCCGATTCGGTCGTAGATGTGTTG
The DNA here is from genome assembly GCF_000264995.1 of Punctularia strigosozonata HHB-11173 SS5. Classification (NCBI taxonomy): domain Eukaryota; kingdom Fungi; phylum Basidiomycota; class Agaricomycetes; order Corticiales; family Punctulariaceae; genus Punctularia; species Punctularia strigosozonata. Next base: position 14,361 of record NW_006767446.1, on the reverse strand, counting down.
GCAATAGTCGGCCGCGTGCGCGCCGGCGGGGTCGCAGATCTTGAAGCAGAATTGGTTGCCACCCATGAAGCTAGGAGCGACGTCAGTCCAATGTGTCTTCGAACCATAGAACGGGAATAGTGGGAACGGACTTGTGCCACTCGATAACCTGGATGAAGGTCTTGTTGTCGCCCTTCGAGGCAGGGAAGCCGGTCGTGTACACGAGACCGCCGAGGGGGTTACCACGCTACATGGTCTATGAGCGCGCGCCAGATCTACGACGACGGAAGACACGTACGAAGTCAGCACCATGGGGGTCAAGCTCTCCTCCGCCATCGTCAGAGGGGATGTTGATCTTGGTCTGGTCAATGAAGCCAACCACCTGAACGAGTCTCAGTCGAATTCACGACGAAAGCGAAGATCAATGAAATTACCTGGAGATAGTCGGGGGTCTTCATAAACTGCACACCCTGAAGGGCACCCTCGGGGATGACACGAGTTCCACGTCCGGGCTTGGTGCACCACGCGACTTCCTCGTGCTCAGTGTCGCCGATAGTGTCAGGACCAGAAGGAGGAGCCCACAGGCAAAAGTCTGGTAGCGATGATGAGCCTTAAGACACGGAAGGGTAAAATGATCACGAACCGTCGATGGAGTTGATGAATGCCGTCTGGCACATCGAGGACTGTCCCTCCGTGGTCGAGTTGCAAAGGTTGTATCCGGACTGAGTGCCACGGACGCCATTGTCGGGGTCGGCTTGGTAGGGCTGTCAAGTAACTTGTTAATTCCACGGAGGTTGAATCATAGAGATATCATTCTTACAATGCCGTCGGGGTAGGAGAAGGCCTTGCTGGCGAGCGGGGTGCCAGAGGTATACGTGTAGGTCGCCTGCGCATTGGCGCTGATAGCCACGGCCGATGCGGCGAGGGCGAAGGTGAAGGCGTAGCGAGGCATGTCGAAACGGTGGTCGATAGAGAACTGAGATTAGTTACGGAGCGACGGCGAGGATACGGAGAGCGAGTGGATGCGCGGTGCGAGCACGGCGACTTGGGTCGGTGGTGTGGTGGTGAGAAGAGCGGACGGGCGTTGGGGCAGGCATCGTCGCCGTCCCCCTTTTTGAGGCCGCGCTTGGCGTCGTCGTTCACAGAAGTCGCGGAAGAAACCCCATCACACCCTCCCCATCATTCTCCGCTTACGTAACTTCTTGGCGTCTCGTAGCGGGGTGCGTTTCCCCTCATCCTCTGCCAGCTGCGACAACAATTCTCTCTCTTGCGAGTGTTGTTACGGGTTTTTGAGAGAATGCAAATGCGCGCCCACACCATGCTGCGATTTTCTTCCGCATTCTCGTGGTTCGTTCACGGCGAGCGCGTCTTCACAACAAGTACTGTCACGCAGTTTACCTCATCGATCACAAGCGACGACACTCTTGGCCTGCACAGACAGCCTTGAACAATCCTCAGTGTTACGAAACCCTTCCGCTCTGGCCCTGCTTGCGTCCAATACTTCTCTGGTCTTCTCATGCAGCCTCCAAAGTTGACGTGCTTTACCACCCGCTTCTCAGGCATTAGCGAACGTAACACCAGCTCGGCAGCGCGCTGCACTGTCTGATGCACTGGGGCCTGACATCCCAACGCTATAGCTATCATGAGGCTTCCCATTTGTGATATACCTTCCATTCATCAGGCCAGCCTACATACTCCTTCGTTTGCATCAGCATTGCATCTTCAATAGCATCTTACATACATGAGCTGATACGAATTCGCGTAATGTGCATCCGTGCATTCGTGCAGACTCGCAGGGAGACCGACAGTTCCGTTGTCCGTTTACTGATGCATTGGGACTACCCGTGAGAGAGAAGAATACACGTCGGGCACACATAATGTAGGATATAAGTACGAGCGCAGCGCGAAACACCAGGAAAACAAAGCGGAAGGAGATAAGTTAGCACAAGCACAACTGCAACATATCCACGCGCTGAAAGAATCACATCAAGCCCAACCGCTCCCCCTTCCACGTCCTCGATGCCAGCCCCGATCTCTGCCTCGGTCGCGGTCCCTATCCCCCCACGCACTATCCCTATCTCTTCCTCGGTCCCTGTCCCTGTCCCTGTCGCGATCCGATCCACGAGGCCCACTGGGCGGATTGAACCCGCTCCCGAGCTGCCGTCCAGATGGTGGAAGAGGCGGTCTTCCCTGCCCGCCCCTCAGCGCCCTAGGTCCACTAGGCGGCCTGATGGCAGGCCCGGTTGGTGCCAACGGCGGCGGGCCATCGCGATATACCGTCGAGAGCGAGTTTCGCCGCGGCGAGGACGGGACAGCGCGTGGAAGGGGAGAAGGCGAGGCTTGGAAAGAGCGCGGCTGCGTCGGCGGTGTTCTCGCCTTGACTGTTGCAGTAGGCGCCGAAGGAGCCGAAGGTAGAGATTGCGGTAGCGGAGCAGGAGGCGAGTTAGTGATCTCGCCGTCTTCATGCGAACGAGCGATAGATGGTCGCCGTATACGCACAGGTGCGGGCCCGTCGGACGTGAATAACCGCGAAGAGGGTTCAGTGGGCAATTTGCCCTGCTGCGCTTGACGTTCACTCAATGGAGCGGTAGGTGGGCGTGGCTTGCTCAGTCCGAGAAGTGCGGAGTCATGATCCATGCTTTCGATCTTAGCCTGAAGTGACTGACGATCATCTTCGATCTCGGGAGAGGGGTGTCTAGGCTGCAACGACGCGACATCGGCGACCGGGGTGGAAGGTGCAGGAGTGCCGTCCGCACTGGCAGATCCAACGTGCTCCACATGGGAAGGTGCAACACCGTTCGATACCTCCTTGCCGTTAGGCGGGAGGTCGTCTTTAGGCAGAGAGAGCTTGAACTGAAGATGCGCGTCGCCTTCTGTCGATGCGGGTGACCGGAGCTTGAGATCAGATGCTGAACTATCAACGACTGCGTGTGGGTGCGTTTCGGTGACCCCGTTCTCCTTTGGCCGCTCGGTATCCGGAGATGCTGGATCGGCCGGCGCTTCTGGCACAGTCTCTACTACCTTCTCCGTGGCCGCTCGCTCCAATGCCTCACGTTCGGCCTGCTCTCTGGCCTCCTCCTCTGCCCTCGTCCTAGCCTCGGCTTCTGCTTCGGCAGCGATGCGCGCAGCCGCCTCAGCTTCGGCCTGTTGCTTCTTCTTACGCTCAGCGTAGTCCCTGAGCGTCAGCTTCTTTGGAGGAGCGGGAGGCGGAGTGGGCTCGCGAATCGCCTGAGGAGCACCCGCATCCGCTGGCGGTGGAGTGGATTCTTGAACCGGCTGGGGGGTGAGTTCGCGGATGGGCTGGGGAGTGCGTTCGCGAAATGGTTGAGGGTTCGCTTCCGCAGGCGTGGCATCTACAGGAGGCGAAGAGGGCAAAGATGGCTCGGGAACCACCTGAGTAGACGCGTCCAAAGGTGCAACATTTGTCGGCTCCGGATGATCGCTATTGGAAGCCTGGAAGTCCGGCAGCTGTGCAGTTCCGGGGGAGGCTGAAAGTTCGAGCGCCTCCTCGGATGCTACTGGCTCGCGTCCGTAACTCGCATGGTCGAGGGATGGTCGGCGATTTGCAGAGGGTTCGTTGCCTGAGACCGCTTCGTGTCCCTCATGTGGAAGAGGGCTCGGATCGATAAGTGACGAAACCGAGTCTTCACCAACCGCGATCGCGACCTCATCAACGTCCATGCCCGGGTCGGATTGAGTATCCTGCAGTGCGGCTTCACCTGCCTCCTCAGGCGGGTCGGTGTAGGCACGGGCCGCAGGCGGTTCATCCATCACCAGTTCGGATGGAGACGACCGCTCGGGGTGTCCCTGAGCCAGCACGGAGGAAACGTCATCAGGACGACGGCCTGATTCAGCGACCGGTGCTGCGGAATCGTCCATGGGCACGTCGACAGGCGGAACTTGGGTGTCATCCTGCACATTTGGTGTCTCAAGAACTTCGGCAATCTGCACATTGGGCGTCTCAAGAGGCGGGGTCGGCGTATCCTTGACGAGATGGGAACCACCCGTTGACGCATCGGCAGGCTTTGCATCCACCTCGTCGACAACCATAGATGACGGGCTATCCGTAACGCCCTTCAAGGCTGTAGGGGAGCCAGAAGAGGGAGGCTCCGGCTCCGAACGCGCTTCAATGACAGGAGGCGGGGTTGTTATTCGGGGAGACTGAGACGCGGCAGCAACCGGTGTGGGCTTCCTGGTTGGCATCGGTGATGGGTTGAGGAGACTGGCGAGGCCAAACGAGCGGGGAGTTGGGGCTGGAGGGGCCAGTGGACTATCAAGGGAAAGGTTGGAGAACCGGGTCGAGGGAGAAAGGACAGGCCCCGTTATCGCAGGTGCATGGTTGTGGACGTGAGCGGCATCCGGAGCCACATGCGCGAGCGTTTGGCTGGCTTCGACATGCGGAGGGATCGTGTCTTCTGTGGGAGCTGGGGAAGGCGAACGAGGAACAGGAGTGGGAATGGATCTCTCAGGGGAGGTAATGACCTCCGGAGAAGCAGCTGTGGATAATACTGAGACTGGAGCGAAAAAAGATAACGAAGCGATTCTCGTACCGGCTGCGCTATGTGTTGCCCTCTCGTCCGCTGCCGAGTTCCAAGCATCGGCCTCTCCAACAGCGTCATCACGAAGCTGGTCGAAAGTAACGCTACCTAAGCGCGTGCCCTCACGCAGTGCGTCCAAGCTGTCGCGGATCCACCCTTTCCGTAAACGAGGCGGCATTTCCTTTTCGTGCTCGGGTTGCGCCGTGGCATCCTCCATGTCTTCATCCGCATCATCGTAGCCTTGTCTCTCAGCTTTTCCAACCGACGAGTCCCATTCCTCCACATCCTTCCCCTTCCCCTTCCCCTTCCTCGGAGACGCGTGTTCGCTGGGATCGAACTTGCGGCGCTTCAGAGATGGAGGCAGCATCGACTCATCGACCGTTTCGCTCTGCATTGAACGAAAAGCACGGGCAACTTCGTTAACGGTATTGCCCCGATCAAGCGAGATGGCATGATCTGAGCGCAATTTATTCGTCTTACCGTGCCGCCGCCGACCGCCAGGAGCTTCAGGCTCGCCGTAAGGAGTCGTGGCCGCGGATTGTGGGACCATCTCGACGCCGCCGATGCCGCCGGACCATGGAACACGCTCTCGAGTTCGAAACCCGCGTTCTCTGCCGATGAGAGGACCGAGGTCGATGTGGTCGCCACCACCAGGATCTTCCACGTGTTTTCTAGGGTCGAGCGTATCCGGAAACGGGAACCCATGCATACGTTCCAGGTTGACCTGACCTGGAGAATCGACGAAGGAGGACATGAGATTGAGGGCGCAGTCTTTCGCGGACGAGCCACATGCGCAGGTAGTGAATGAAGACGCAAGCGTATTGACGATCATAGACATTTGATCACGCAAGCGGCGAAATTGATGAGGGCTGATGTATGCATGAGAATCGTCCTGTGGCGCAAGTTGAAACATAAGCCACGTACGGAAAGGTCCATGGTCGTTCTATCAACGCCGGCAGCTTATGGACGACACAACCATCGTCCCATTCCCAACCCAGAATGACTTCTTCGTGCGCTTTGAGGTCGCGGAGCGCGAATACGGCGAACGATAAGGTTTCTTCGTCCTTGTCATCCTTCGCTCCAGCCTCAGCTGGCTGCTCGTCAAGGTCCATGGCATGCTCACGCATGCGTTCCTTGCCCTTGCCCTTGCCCTTATTACAAAGAACGGGTCTTATCACCGCGTTCGGGCGACAACCGCTTCTGACCCATCGGCCTTGGTTGCCTGTCCCGCGAGCATCCAGGGCAACGTCTATCGGGGGCCCGACGAGATGGACGTGAGCTCGAGGTAAGCCAGTATGTGCATAGCCGTTGAGTTCATCAGCGAGGTAGACGGCGGAAGGGAGTATGGTGCTTAGGTAAGGGGTGATGAGAGTGGATGCGGGGAGCGGTTGGGCGGTATGGAGGGCGTATGGCGCTGGCCGGGCTGATGTCGAGGTAGAGGAAGGATGTGTGGTGTTCCCGGGATGTAGGATCGTAGGAGGGGGGTTCGTGAAGGCGGAATAAGGTACGTCAACCGGGGTCGTGCTGTACGGATAGCGGTACGGGTCCGGCGGGTGCTCGATAGGCGGCTCGAGAGCAGACATGCCGCGCCATCGTTGTGCATGATGTTTGAGAAGATCCCGAGTCTCCTGATATGGTATTATATCGCTGGTGATGGGGACGTAGGTCGAGGACGCCCATGGCTCGCTGTCGATGTCGATATGGTCTTCCTCGGTAGCAGGGTGTGGTTGCTGCGACGTTCGGGACGTGGACGGTTCGAGTAGCGGTGGCGGGACGGTCGTCACCGGCGTCTGCGGAGCCCACGACGTTGAAGGCGTTATGTGTGCGACCGACGTTGAGCTCCTCCTCTTCCGCTTCACGCCCGCCCCGCTGCCATCCGACGCGCCGACCTTGCGCTTCCTCTCGACGCCGGGGCTGCCTCTCCTGCGCACCTTGTCTCCCTCTCTCTCCAACATCTCCCGCTCCCGCTGTCTGTTCGCCTCTTCCTCTCGTAAGCGGGCCCGCTCTCGTTGCGCTTTCATTACCCGGTCTATCGTCGACGGATCGCACTGCCAGCATCTCCATACCTCGTCCTCCGCCGGTGCAGTAAGCAGCCCGACGCATACCCCATGGCACCAACGCCCGCACTTGTCGCAGGCCACGCCGAACGAGCCGATTTCCTGGGGTACCCGGCATATGCAGTCGTATCCCTCGGCACCGTCTCCCTCCTCCATACCCTCCGTTCTCCTCTCATAGTACGCGGGTGTGAGCACTGGCCTGCCGGTAGTTGTAGTGTCGATATGCAGCAGAGAGTCGATCCGTGTCTTCGAGGACGACGCGACCGGTGGCGGATCCGGGGCGGGGCTCAACAAAGAGGCTATGGTACCTCGCCGGGACCGGTTGGGCGCAGGTTGGTGTGTAAGATCGAGCAGAGCCATGGCGGCATCCTGGGCATCATGGTTCATAGCCTGACGCGGAGACGAGGAAATAGACAGAAATGTGGCCAATAATGTCCAAGGACAAAGAGTTAGAGGACCGCTTGACCCACCACACGTCCAAACACTGTGCCACACGGGCGCTTATCGTGACCTCGCCTTCTCGCCAACCTGAGGTCCTGTGAATCTGGTGCAAATGATCTCCACCTCCCTGCATCCGACCAATGTAGACATCATCTTTAATCGGACATCAGGCATCTCTGTTGCACGTTGACGTTGAATGCGTCAAGCGAACATGAAAGACGGTCTGGATATCTCTACAGACGTATGCTTTGCAGTATTGCACCACGCCCAGAGAGCTTCGTCATGGCTGAGTCCACCGTCAACCAATCAAGCCATCACCGGCACATTCTCGGTTTTGGATCCGCTCACGTTCTGGTTCGTGGATGACGTGAATGATATAGATATCCCAGCGCCCATACCCATACTCCAACCGCAGCAAGTTCGAGTCAACGCCACTGATCATGATGCATCCTGCACAATCGCGTGTCGGCGCTCAAGTCATTGCTCCTCCAACCACCAAGAATCTTCCAGATACCCGTTGCGTCTGATTGCGCCGAACGACATTCAACGTTGTGCAAGATCGCCCGCGACCATCAATCGCATCTCGCGTGGAGCCTGGAGGGTAGTTCGCCTAATCAAAGGTATGCGATTGAGCGTATCCCGAGCAACTCGCGACGCAAAGACTGAAGCATGTAGGACACTAGACAATTTTGAGAAAATCAAACATGGCGCCAGGCTTGTTATCTCTGCCGCCTGAAATCATTATCGAGATTCTCGTACAGCTTTCCTACCTCTCGCTCTTCGCTACCGTCTGCACATGCCGGACCCTCCGCGCCATCATAACCACCTCACCACGTGTACAATACGCACTCCAAGCCTCTCTTGCAGCAGTCACTCCCGCCGACGAGTCGCCCACCCTCGATCACGTCGCTTCGCGTCTCCGAGCTTTGCGCACACGCGAGAAGAATTGGTCCAAGCTACACTTCACAGGGACGACCGAATCACATGTCGGGCATCGCACAAGCGGTATATATGATCTCACCGCCGGCGTCTACCTTCTGGGAGAGTCCGGGTGGAGCGACGGAGACTCCGCAACTACCACTAAGGCTATACACTATGTCCGGTTGCCTAGCAAGCCGACGCCGAGCGAGGAAGTTCAGTGGAAGAGGATTGACGTCGGGGAGGAAATTATCGATGTCGGGCTCAACGTCGTTGAACATGACTTGATCGTGATTGCTACTCGGTGCGTTCTTCATCGCCTTCATTACATCTCTTTCATGATCCTGAAATTACACTGACTCCGCCATAGTGCTCTCGATACGACATCGCCTTCGGCAATCCATCATACTCAATCTGGCACGCCCAACTTTTGGGTCCTCCGATTGCATCTCTTGAGCTTGTCCACTGGCGCATCCCACCCTCTGGCCCGTCAGCCCGTCCTCTACCTCGGTCGCGCTGGTGCAGGAAATCACAGAATCCGGATCGAGATCATCGGACAGCTGATCATCTTACTTATTCTACATCCTCCGGATCGCGAAGGCGACGAGATGGTCGTGTACGATTGGTTTACGGGAGATCTCCTCATGGTACGTGCATACATGTCGTTGGCGGATTGCCTCTTACGATCCTCTTCAGAGGGCGGACGCAGGCCGGGGGATTTACACAGGCTTCACCCTACTAACGCACGATACGATCGTGCTGCCCAATCATAGAGCCAACTGTCTCGATATCGTATGTATGCCCTGGCTCTCCCCGGCTCCGGATTGGACGTCCAACCATGCCCCGATCGAACCAATACAAGAAATAAAGCCGATCCTCTCATTGGAGCTCCCGCCTCTGCAGCCGGGCGTGCGACTCGTCCGGTCAACTTGCAGAGGGGAGCCGAATCCCCACGCGCCCCGTCGCGCGTCCGCCGGGGGGCCGTCATCGTCCGCTCCCCCCCAATCAAGGCCAGCCGCTGCATCCTTCGTCTGCCGAAAACGCCATTGTCATATTCAAACTCTTCTTCCAGGACCGGACGATACGGACCCGTGGTCCGTACGGCATACCCTTGGCCGGGCCTGTAATGGCCTTCGCATTTGTAGTCCATCGGCGCGCGCTGTGCGAACTAATGCAGTCACACAACGGGCCTAGCTTCGTTCCCTCAACGACGACAAGCCGTGATCACGAAGTAGGACTTCAGCCATATGTCCGTGGGAGCTTGGCCACTGGCCGCGAACACACCGGAGCCGCACCTGATCACCCATCTGTTCCATGGAGCATCTGGGGTCCGCAACGCACTCGCTGGTTTGAGGGGGAAGATATCCCTGGTCACTGGATCGCAACCACTTGCGGTCAGAGATACGTAAATATACCCGAGGACAGAGAGCCGGACGAGAGGGCGTGCATATACGTGTCTGATTTCAACCCGCTGACGGTGAAGCGATTCATATGGGAGACAGAGAAGCGGGTGTTGGCCGAGCGGACGGAGCGCGAAAGGCGCAGGAGAGAGCAGAGTGACGATGAACTGACGGAGACACAGAGAGAGTCACACGGATGGAATGCCGGACTGTTAATGGACGCGACATACACCACGAGTGGCATGAACGATGAAGATCACGATAGCCAGGATGAGAACCAGCGACACGACAAAAGCGTAGGTTCAGAGGTAAGAGAACTAGCAAATCGAACCCGAGCCGTGACCGAGCGGAACGTGCTGCATGCTGCAAGCGTCTGGAAATGTCCAATCGTGAGCTTGCTGCCATATGTTTACGTAGCAAGTAGAGAGCAGTACGAGTATCAGAGTATCCTCGTCGACGAGGGTCGTGTTATTGGAATGAAGGTGAGCGATTGACTCCATACGTCCGTGTATGTCTACTATGCTGACTGACATTGTCAGATGAACTCAACAACAGATCAGATTGAACAAATTGATGTGCTGCATATTGATTAGACTCGAGGCCAAGTCTCTCTGCACAATCCTGTGGATACGCTCTCGGAGTAGGACACCGTTCCACTATGCAAACATTTCCGTCTATTGCAGACATTGGAACATGAGCACAACGAGAGGAAGATGTCAGATTTTTCGTACAGGCTTATAGCTTCCCGGTGAGATTATCCAAGAGCTTACACAGATCTTCGGCCTCCTCTATCAATTGCTGCATACTCTGCTCCTTCGCCTCGTTTGTATCCGCTTTCAGGCTCGCCTCGGAAGCTGCTCCGCTAACGACCTCCTTCCAGGTGGTTCCTTCCCTTCGCAAGATATCAGAAAGCTCGTCTTTGATCCTTCGACACGCGCCAACGCCGTCGTATCCAAAGTGCGTGTAGATCTGCACCATGCTCGCTCCGGCTCTGGCGTAATCCAGCGCGTCTGCCCCTGAGGTGATGCCGCCGCAGCCGATGATGGGTATGGACTCGGGAAGATTCGAGCGGAGGGTGCGTAGGACGGCCAGCGACAGATGTTTGAGAGGCGGTCCCGACAGTCCGCCGGCTTCGGTCTTATTGGCTGGAGACAAGGAGGTCGTCATCAGTGACAGAACGTAGTGACAGCGTCAAGGGAGACGAACGGTGGGTAAGGCCCCGCGGCCTGCTGATTGTGGTATTGCTAACAATAACGCCATCCACACCACTGGAGCGGACGACCTCCGCGATCTCCCTCACGTCGTCCGCCGTTAAATCAGGCGAGAGCTTGAGCATAAGTTTCGGTTTACGCGATGAACTCGCCTGCAGGTCGTTGCGCGCTTGAACGACACCCGCAAGAAGATCACCCAAATGACTTCGCTTCTGAAGGTTGCTTCACAAACAGTCAGGAATAATCACGATCACCAGCTTCTCTTCGACTCACCGTAATCCGGGAGTGTTGGGACTGGACACGTTGATTACCAAAACGTCCGCATGAGGTCCAAAAACCTGAACGCCCCTCACGAAATCGTCGACGGATTCGAGTGGTGATTCCTTGTTTTTGCCGAGGTTGACGGAAAGTAGGGAGCCAGGTCGTAATGATGCGGGCGCGGCTTCGCTGACAGGCTCTTCGTCGACAGAACGAGGCCCTCAGTC